>NC_089744.1:6982500-7027500 GCF_040412425.1 Macrobrachium rosenbergii
CAGTAGAACAGGATATATATGTACACACACACACACACACACACACACACACACACACATATATATATATATATATATATATATATATATATATATATATATATATATATATATATATATATATATATATGCATTAAGCTGCAAATGTCGTTTAAGATCCAATTCGTTCTACCTCGGAAATGATACAGGTATATGCATATATATATAAATTATATATATATATATATATATATATATATATATATATATATATATATATATATATTATAAATATAAATATATATATTTCTTGCATTTGGATCTCACGGGTTTGTAGTTACAAGCATATCCCAAAAAATGCAGAAGAATTCGAGAAGATAAGAGAGCATTGTGGCTATTAGAATTACATATATATATATATATATATATATATATATATATATATATATATATATATATATATATATATATATATATGTGTGTGTGTGTGTGTGTGTGTGTGTGTGTACCGAAGGGGAATTATGATTAATAAGTGGTTCGTTGTCTCAAGGGCTTGAACTGCCGAACGCGAGAATTATGCGTGTGTGTGTGTGTGTGTATGTGTGTGTGTGTGCAAGGCATTAGTGTACTTTGAAAATAATTTAAATCTACTGTTGTTTTAGGAGGAAAGTATATTTGATTGTTAATTCGTGATATTCACTATATGCGTGCATGAAAAAGGCAAATCTAGAGTTCTTTTGAGCCTGTCATTGTTTATCTCCTTGTTTGTCCATCACAACTTAGATATTTATTATATAAGAAAAATATGTCAGTATATGGCAGAGCTTAAGTCCCCAGTCCACTAAAAGATAAAAACTCGAATTTCCGGTTAAAATAAAAAAAGTAAGTTATCTCTACTGCTCTTCCAGTCTTCCTTTCTGTGTCTGTGCGTCGGTCTGCTGATAAAGCAGGTCTCTCATCCACTCCAGACTGAGTCCTGTTTCTAGAGAGAGCGGAAATGAAAAGCAAATCCGCCAGACTTAGCGCTCCAGTAATTGACAGAGGAAGAGAGGCGACTGACGCAATATTGCAGGACATGATTGCAGCCACGTTCAAGAGTATTACCTTCGGTGAACACACTGAATGATGAAGAATGCTATTGGCAAAAAGTAAAACAAAGCCTTTCCCTTCCAAAATGCGGCAGGATTTCAGTGGCCAAAATCATCAGCTGCCTTGGAAAGTTTAGGAAATTAGAGGTGGGATGAATTTCTTCAAAATACAAAATGCATTTACACAGAAATTCTTAAGATGCTTTAAACTTTTGATACTTGATTATTTTGACAGCTGTAAAAACTCAAGTAGATAAAATTCTCAGGTACTGAAGTCTGTGGTAATTAACGCTGTAATATCCTGGCAAACTGAAAATGTCTAGATTGTAGATTGACGTTGCTGGTAGATTTAAAATTTTGAAGTGGAGAAACGCAGTCAGATATTTAATTACTAAAACGTATTTCGTTTTTTTTTTATATTTTGACTTTATTCACGAAGAGGATTATTTGCAGATGCTTCTATGTTAGTTGGCAATTTTTACGATGATATCATGGTAATGACTGGTACATTGTCCATTGTCACAGATGTGCTATATGCAGCTAGTCAGAAGCTGTTGCAAGGCGATAGGAGAAAATCATGTTAGTAGGCCTACTGTTAGTACAAAGAATTAACGTTATTAAAGATAAGTTCTCCACCTTTAACTAATTTAATCAACTATTACGCTGTTGTTTAACAGCCAGGCAGCGTCTTCACAATTTCCGCTTCTTTGGAAAGCCACTATTCAGCAAACAAAAACGATGAAGTTTGCAGAATTTGGGTAAAAGACGCCAGATTTTCTTTTTAAAAATAAGAGAAATATTCATCTGAATATTTTCCACCTCAAACGTCAGAATTATACAGAATCTTTGTAACATCCGTCAAAGAAAAAGCATTTTTGGTAATAAGCTGCTTAGGCTGACAAGTGTCGAGGAAAAGAACATCAGCCGAAGACTTAAGTACTCAACGCCCCATGAAGTTACCTTTTTCTTACACAATTTTTAAAAGTTGTGTGCAAGTTTTCCATCATTATCTAATAAGTGATGAAGAAGAGATGCAGTTGATTTAAAGATAGAGTGTTTTTACGGAGTCCGTCAAAGATGAGTGTTATTTTTAGAAGTAAACACAGACACATATTCAGATCGTTAAGCAGTAGTTCGGCCAGTTTTTAGAATTAGTAATTTATGAAAATGTGCTCATAAAAAAAACCGCCTTCGGTGTATTGTCCAGATCGAGATAAGACAAAATATAATTGACGAAACAGAATTTGTCATTGTATTGTGCAGGAGAAGAAACGTGAAAATGGAATAATTTATGGGCTTTATGATGATCTACTGATGTTATATGAACACAAATGTAAAACATAGCTGCCACGAGGAAATGGACAATAGCTACAGTGATAAGGCATCGGTATGCAAAGGAGGAACACGTAATTAGACTATATTGTAAATGTTTTTGTATGTAGGTTTTGAAAACCATGACTAATGTCCCTTAGGCGTAATATTTTAAAATAAATAATTTTGCAAATTATGACCCCCCCCCACCGCCTGGGCTTCCCAATCCCCATCCCTTGACTACGCAAGTGAACCGTCTTTTCATTTCCAGTAAAATGACCTTTCACTGTGTGGATTAAGTGCATTAAAACATTCCCTCCGCTGGTCATGAAATGCTTTCCCGGAAAGGAATCTAGGTGGATTTCGGAGGCGAATGGCACTCAGAAAATGAAGGGCAGTGCTTGTAATTATCATTCATGTGCATATGATATATAGTACTTTATCGCCTTCATTTATTAATACCTAAACAAATAATCATTTTAATAAATAATGTGTACCTCATTTATGCACTCTTAAATCAACCGATACATTATTACAATTGATCAGTCATTTACTAATACCTAGTCGGATAATTATTTGATTAGTTAATTTACAATTCATTTGTGCATTATTATAATAACTAATAAGAGCTAACTGAGAAGCTTTAAACTGCTGCCCACGCCATGCTGACAAGATCGCACTTTACGTGAAAATTAGAACGAAAACGTCACCAGTCACAATGACTCTAAACTTTTCCGCAACGCTCTGAAATTACATGTAATTTCCCGTGGAAGTTTTCAACCGGATGGAGGAAGGTCGTGCGTGAATCGAAACAGAAGTAGAGAGGAAAAAATTGACTAATTGTATTTTTCATTGTCTTGACTATCAGCCAAAGACCACTGGCAACAGGAAGCAAAGTACTTAGGTACTATTATTGTCGGTGGCACTTATTATAATAGATATACAGTAATTGTAGAGTACCGAAAGTTATATTCGCACAAGGAAATCGATAGAAGATGCAGACCAATATAACGGACAATGAACAAAATGAATACAGAACTATAAAAATGATCCTAATATCAATATGAAACTTACATTATATAACAATATGTAGAGTAAAACGGAGAACCTACCTTTTCGTTTGTCGAAAGAAACGGTAAAAATCGAATGACTAAGACGCACATCAGCGAGAAGATAAAAACGCAAACATTAGTCGTTGGGGCAAAAAAAAAAAAAAAAAGATTGGAGGAAAAGAAGAAAAACAGGCCAAACGAACCTTTTGACAAATGAGGTCATTAAACTAACTGGCGAAACAGCGCTGATTAAAAAGGGAAACCCAGTGCGCCCATAACTTTCCTGGCTTTACGGCTGGAGTTTCCCATTAGAATTAATGTTTAGCACATTCCGTCAACGGGTTTTTTTTTTTCGGCTGAAATGCGTTCAATTCGAACTGTGAAAGTATCATTACCTGCGCTATATCATCGTAGTATAGATGATTCATTGCTAAAATCTAGTATCATTGTCTGGTCTATGTCATCCTACATAAAGTGGTTTATTGCTGAAATCTAGCATCATTATCTGCTTTTTAGCATCCTAGTATAAATGATTTACTGCTAAAATCTAGTATCATTATCTGATCTATATCATCCTACATAAAATGGCTTGTTGCTAAAATCTAGTATCATTATCTCTCTATTTCATCCTACATAAAATTATCTATTATTAAATCTAGTATCATTATCTGGTCTATATCATCCTGCATAAAATGGCTCATTGCTAAAATCTGTTATCATTGTCTGCTCTGTATCATCCTACATAAAATGGCTTATTGCTAAAATCTAGTTTCATTATTTGTCTATATCATCCTACATAAAATGTTTTTTTGCTAAAATCTAGCATCATTATCTGGTCTATATCATCCTACAGAAAATGGTTTATTGCTAAAATCTAGTATCATTATCTGGTCTATATCATCCTACATAAAATTATCTATTGCTAAAATCTAGTATCATTATCTGGCCTATATCATCCTACATAAAATGGCTTATTGCTAAAATCTAGTATCATTATCTGGTCTATATCATCCTACATAAAATTATCTATTGCTAAAATCTAGTATCATTATCTGGTCTATATCATCCTACATAAAATTATCTATTGCTAAAATTATCTATTGCTTAAATCTAGTATCAATATTTGGTCTATATATCATCCTACATAAAATTTTTTTTGCTAAAATCTAGTATCATTATCTGGTCTATATCATCCTACATAAATTTTTTTTTGCTAAAATCTAGTATCATTATCTGGTCTATATCATCCTGCATAAAATGGCTTATTGCTAAAATCTAGTATCATTATCTGGTCTATATCATCCTACATAAAATTATCTATTACTGAAATCTAGTATCATTATCTGGTCTATATCATCCTACATAAAATGGTTTATTGCTAAAATCTAGTATCATTATCTGGTCTATATCATCCTACTTAAAATTATCTGTTGCTGAAATTTAGCGTAATGATCTGCCCTTTATTATCCTACATAAAACTGTTTACTGTTAAAATATAGCATCATTATCTACTCTATCATGCTATGTAAAATGACTTATTGCTAAAATCTAATATCATTATCTGCTCTTTATGAGCCTACATGAAATGATTTATGGCTAAATCTAGTGTCATTATTTACTATATCTCATCCTACATGAAACAATTAATTGCTAAACTCTAGTATCATTATCTGCTCTATATAAACCTGTGAAAAATTACTTATTGCTAAAATCTAGCATAATTATCCACTCTTTTTCATCCTACATAAAATTATTTATTAAAAAATCTACTATCAATATCTGCTCCATATAAACCTATAAGAATTATTTATTGCTAAAATCTAGCCTAATTATCTACTCTTTTTCATCTTTACATAAAATTATTTATTGCTAAAATCTAGTATCATAATCTGTTCTATATCATCCTATACAAAATGATTTATTGCTAAAATCTATTATCATTATCTGATCTATCATCCTAGATAACAAGATTTATACATAAAATTATTTATTCATAAAATAAATTACAAAATAGAATGTCTGTCTATGATTTTCCAAGCTACTAATATTATTTAGCAATAAATAATTTTAGTCCGAGTTTTTATTTTAACTTTTAACTTCTATTTTTATAGCTTGAAAATGGGACTTTAGTCCTGAAACGTCATAGCAACAATAGAGTACCTTGAAAAGGAATAATGGAATGATCCTTCACCTAACGTACAGATATATATATATATATATATATATATATATATATATATATATATATATATATATATATATATATATATATATATATATATATCTATATATATATATACGTCTGTGTGTGTGTATGTATAATTTCTGAATCACATCGTGACAGAACCCCAGACTTTTGAGTGAGAGTCTAGGGTTTTAGCAATTCGTCCAGTCGTGTCAAAGAAGAAGTTAGAACCCAAGTGCTGCGTACCTAAGGTTTTTCCCCGACAGGCTCCTAGCACCGAACATACCAAAGAATTTTACTCAACTTCCCGGCCCGGCAGCAGGCGAATTGCTAACATTTCATTCGATTTTTCCTTTCACCGTGAGATTTGAAGGAAATGAACACATAGGAACGTCATTCATAGACATAAATTTCTAACTCACATCAATACCGAACCCCGTCTCTATCGTGATAATCTAGGATTTTAGCAATTTGTCCGGTCAGGTCATAAAAGAAGTTGTAACCCAAGTTGGAGCCTGTGCAGAAGAATTGCTAATACCCTGGAATCTCACATGAAAAACTGGAGTTCGGTCCTGATGTGAGTCAGAAATTTATTTATGCAGAGACATATTCCCATGTGTTATTGCCATATATATATATATATATATATATATATATATATATATATATATATATATATATATATATATATATATATACATATATACAGGGTGTTTCAGTGAAATTAGAGGCCCCCCCTCTACAGTATAAACTAAAATTGATATGGACAAAAACAATGATAATTCGGAACAGGTATTTATTTAAGTTTCTCTCTGATTATTTAATATTTTGTGTGGCCTCCATCTGCCTGTACCACAGCCTGCATTCTTGAGGGGTATGATTTCAGCAAATTGCAAATAAGCTGAGACTCAAACTCCATTTTCCTGAGCACTTTCGTCACCTCTCTTCGCAGGTTGTCGAGGCTTGGTATACCATCATAGTTCACTGTGTGTGTTTCAACACGATCCTTTAAGATACTACCAATGTTTTCACACACATTAAGGTCAGGGGAGCTACCTGGAAATTCACTTGACGAGAAGAAATCGATACCACTGTTTTGAAGCAGCTCCTGTGTCTGAAGAGCCTTGAAACATGGTGCCTTATCATGCAAAAATGTGACTTCTTCAACAGATAACACATTTTCAGGATCTTTGAGGAAAGGAAATATTCCACCAGTAAGCACAGTTTCTCTGAAGTATTCGCCATTCCATGACTGTCCTTTTTCTTTGATGATCCACATTAACCATTTGGCTGTGAAACAGAGAAAAATTCCCAAACATTCAGGAAATTTCACAACTTGGCGATAGCACACATCATTGCTGATATCATCCAACTTTGCAACCCAAATGATGTCATTTTTATGATTTGGCTTCCTGACTATGTAAATGAAGAATTCATCTGATGCAGCAACATGGAGAAAGTCAGCTTCATCCCAATCTTTAAGAAATGAACGACAAAACCATGCACGGTCTTCTCTCTATTGCTGAGTGATGTTGGGCTTGCTAATAACATGAAATGGCTTGATACCAGATTTTTTCAACTCACAATATATAGCACTATAACTTCTCTTCTTTCCCCCCTTTTTTTTAGTTCAAGCGCCAATTTACGTAAACACTTTCTTGGTCTACCCACTACCTCACCTGTGATGTCTTTTGGCTCCTGAGAAAGGACTTCAGGCCTTCCAAGATTCTCACTCTTTTCCCGATGACAGTCATATGGATTTTTGTTCCAGTTTCTTTTAGCAAAGGATTCATCTCTTCTAATGTATTTAGCTATCCAGGAACGTGAAATGAAGGATGCGCCAGCATCCCTGGCCTCTCTGAAGGTTATAGCCCGGATTCGGTCAATCCATCTGATTTCCTCCGAGTCGTTAGCCAAGGCTGTGTCGAATTCCGTCACTCAGTCTGAAAATACAAGAAATGTAAAATGAAAAATAGCTTAATAGAAACTTAAAATAATGTACTTGGAGATAGGTTATAGCAGAAAACTTCATAACTTTCCATTTGTTCTGTGGAGGGGGGGACTCTAATTTCGAAACACCCGGTATATATGATTATATGTATGCATTTATGTGTGTGTGTATATATATAAATCGCAATTTGTATATTCAAGAGTTGTATAATTACTCCACTGTCAACATATTAAATTAATTCTTAATGGGGTGATAATTAACATGACATTTTTCGTTATTTTTCTAATACTCTTCTATTGACTCAGCTCTAAAATCTGGGACGACTTTGATACGAATTCAAGAATTAATATTAAAAATAATACATGAAATCACAAATTTTATTCAGTTTCTTATACACGTAACGTTCAAGGAAAAAGAAAAAATACCACGGTCTTAAGTCTATAAAAATTAACTTTATGAAAAGAACAAATGTCACACACGGGCTTTGTTCGTCGTAATAAAAATGCGGATTTCAGGGTCACGAGTGTATTGTCTACAGGCTAACAAATATAACTGTGACATTCAGCCTATTATACCTTGATGAGCTTTGTGAATTAAGAGTACAGGTCACGAAAATGTCAAAGGGAACTGTTGTTTATTGATAATGTAGTCGAGCACAACAACGTTGAAAGGTAATGGGATATATATATATATATATATATATATATATATATATATATATATATATATATATATATATATATATATATATATATATATATATATATATATATATATATATATATATATATATATATATATATATATATATATATATATATATATATATATATATATATATATATATATGTATATATACATATATATAATATATATATATATATATATATATATATATATATATATATATATATATATATATATATATATATATATATATATATATATATAAATTATATACATTTTCATCTTGTACACGAGTGATAACGCTTCATGTCTCCTGAGCGACGCCTATTTACTCAGTTGATCTTCATCAGTATCACAATTACGAAAGGCGAAGCCGTGCAGCGCCAACTGCTTGTTGTCAGCAGCTGGCAAAAGCAGCATTCCCCATACATTAGAGAAACAGACGATGCCTTGCGGATTTAGAGATGTTGACACATGGAAGTTATATCACTGTCTGCTTACATCACGGACTCGGTCAACATACCTGAAGGCTGCATCTCGTTCTCCTCTCCACGCATGTGAACCTCCTTCGTACCCAATATCAGCTGTTCAATAAAAAAAGTTTTAGTATATCTTGGGTTTTTGATAGTGTCCAGCATACAAATTTATAGGCATAGAAACTACCTGCAATTAATATGATTTAATTTGAATCACTTTCTTTTTTATCAGTCTGAAATGGGAACCACGGTTTCATGTAAAATAAAAGTAGCAGTATATATTAATATCTCTCGATAATATCTAGAACACATAATTTTAACAGGTTGAATTAATAAGACCTAGTAACTGCATAAGGGGCAGAAACATAAACTTTACTTTGGGAGATATTTTATTTTGTATTATATTTAGAACTCGGGAAGATTTGTATGAAATCGCTAACTTAAGAACACGTGATATAAAAACTGTATGTGCGTATACATACATACGTATAAACACGCACATATACACGATATTACAATGTTACAATCATTCGCTGATCAGGATTACTACTTGCAGACAAATCCTGGTTAATCACCTTTGAACTTTGGTTCTGTAAACAAAGTTCAAAGCTCAAGTTTATTCAGCGTACATGATCGTTCTCAACTCTAAAGACTAATCTGATTCCCTTGACACAAAGGAAACGCTATGATAATGAGTTAGAATTTGCAATAAAGGATAACTATCCATTCATAATTTTTACGAATATTGCACTCACAGGAAATATTAATTTTTTTTTTACAACCAGCTTGCGTAATACTACCCGATACTTAATTGATTTTTCCCGATTTTATTTGGTCTTTTCTTATGTTATTTACCCTCCTTTCTAATCATCTTAGCTCTACTGATAATATTAATTTTAATTAAACAGTAAGAGTGGCTGGAGAATTACCGTAAATTTCCTACCTATCCCTCAGAACACAGGCTCTCCCGTATATCATCTCCGCTTGTTTTAGTTAAAAAGTGAGAGTCAAACGGGAAGAAAGGACAAGGGAAGGGACGAGGGGAAGAAAAAGGAGAAATTTCAAACAAGCAACGAGGCCCTGGGACCTGCAAGTACACCGACCATCTCCGGTCGTTAATGGCTTGGGCCAAAGCTTTAATGGCAATGGAAAGAAGCGCTATGCTTCCCATGAGGTGTCCCATACGGCTGCTAACGAAAGGCATCTGGTATGTTTATGAGAAATTACTGCGTACTGTGTATTGTTCATATTATTCCGTGTTTCTACGGAAAATCAACACCAGCAGTGAAACTCTGACCATTGTGTTTCATGGATCTCTCTCTCTCTCTCTCTCTCTCTCTCTCTCTCTCTCTCTCTCTCTCATCTCTGTATATAGATATATACATATACATATATATATATACACATATATATATATATATATATATATATATATATATATATATATATATATATATATATATATATATATATATATATATATATGTGTTTAATACTAGCCCCTCGGGAATCAAATGTTCCTAAGTGATATTATGATTTCACTGTGTTTAATACTAGCCCTGAAAATTTCAAATGTTTCTAAGTGAAATTGGTGATTTCACGAATTCCCTGAAAATTTCACTGTATTTATATGTATATCATATTTATATCTTATATATATATATATATATATACATTATACATTATGTATGTATTTATACATGTATAATGTATAATTATACGTATATAATGTATATATACGTGTCTATTACAGTAAGGTTGTGAAACAAGGATTTCATGTAGTCCCTGAAATTTTTCAGGAATTCGTGAAATCACCATTTAGGAACATTTGTGAAATAAACACAGTGAAACAATGATTCATCAACACTGTTTTGCCTTGTTTAGTACTAGCCACTTGGGGATCAAATGTCCCTAAGTGAATTTGATCACATTTGATCCCTGAGGCGCTAGTACAAACAAGACAAAACTGTGTAGATGAAACACTGTTTCACCATGTTTAGTACTAGCCACTTGGGACCAAATGTCCCTAAGTGAATTTGGTCATATTTGATCCCAGAGGGGCTAGTACTAAACAAGACAAAACTGTGTAGATGAATCACTGTTTCACTGTGTTTAGTACTAATCCCTCAGGGTCAAATGTCACTAAGTGCATTTGGTCACATTTGATCCCAGAGGGCTAGTACTAAACAAGGCCAAATTGTGTAGATGAATCACTGTTTTGCCGTGTTTAATACTAGCCCCTCGGGGATCAAATGTCCCTAAGTGCATTTGGTCACATTTGATCCCAGAGGGCTAGTACTAAACAAGACAAAAGTGTGTAGATGAGTCACTGTTTTGCCGTGTTTAGTACTAGCTCCTCGGGGATCAAATGTCCCTAAGTGAATTTGGTCATATTTGATCCCAGAGGGGTAGTACTAAACAAGGCAAAACTGTGTAGATGAATCACTGTTTCACTGTGTTTGGTACTAGCCACTCGGGGATCAAATGTCTCTAAGTGAATTTGGTCACATTTGATCTCTGAGGGGCTAGTACTAAACAAGGCCAAATTGTGTAGATAAATCACTGTTTCGCCGTGTTTAGTACTAGCCCTTCGGGGATCAAATGTCCTTAAGCAAATTTGGTCATATTTGATCCCCAAGGGGCTAGTACTAAACAAGGCAAAACTGTGTAGAAGAATCACTGTTTCGCCATGTTTAGTACTAGCCCTCGGGGATCAAATTTCCCTAAGTGCATTTGGTCACATTTGATCCCAGAGGGCTAGTACTAAACAAGGCAAATCTGTGTAGATGAATTACTGTTTCGCCGTTTTAGTACTAGCCCCCCGGGAATCAAATGTTCAAGTGAATTGGTGATTTCACGAATTCCCTGAAAATTTCAGGGATTTCGTGAAATTCCTGGTTTCACAGCCTTACTGCAACACACATGTTGGAACTTCTTCCTCCTTACTGTTTTAGGAAAGACACACAGTACAACCCGAATGTCTCCCTTGCTAACCCGTACCGCTGCTAACTTGTGTGAGACGCTCTTAACAAGACTAACGGTCAACCCCATACGCCTCCTCTAAAGAAAAGTCGCAGTTGTGGACAAGTTAGGAGAGCATAAGAACAGTCCAAGTCTGTCCTTGGAGAGAGAGAGAGAGAGAGAGAGAGAGAGAGAGAGAGAGAGAGAGAGAGAGAGAGAGAGAGAGAATGCGTCTAAAATATAGTTTTAAAGATGATACTTCGGTATTTGACTGCCGGGAGACTTAGCAAGATTGTCTTTTGTTTAGGCTAAGGAAAGTTACTTTCTCTTATCGGTCTATTCGTCATAGGGTTTTATATGTTAAAATGATGTTTATTATAGACTGAGTGTAATCTAATTCGTTTAATGAGATACTGCCTTCACGAAACGAATGCTGATTTCCATTTCAAAATTATTTCAGATTTACACTCAGAGGAGATTTCATAATTTTCAAATGTCTCTACTAATAGTCTGTCCTGTTCAACTTACATTATCTATATGTTTTATATTACTTTTACACGTAAATAATTAAATTCAAAACATGTACCGTGCATTTAACTTACAGCATATTACATCAGTGATACCTCTAACTGAAAAAGATTAAGTTTTCCTCCTTATATTCTGAAAACAATTGTTCGTAAGGACTTTTCCCCATCTCTTATGGAAAGAATAAAGATGCACCAAAAAAATAAATTTCCTTTGAGTAAACGTCTTTGGGACGACTGACTTACTATAGCTTTTTTTACGTTCAGGCCAGAACAAAAAATAAATAAATGAATATACCTAAATAAATTAAAAAAAAAAAAGGAAGGGGCATTAGACCTAACCACCGAGGAACAGATAGGCTTGTCTCAAGGCTACAAGGGCCATCAGAGGCAGAAGAAATAAATTAATTCTGAAAAATGGCAGAAGAAGGCGAGAAAGAGCCACTGAATCCTGCAATCCGATAATGAACTTATTGTTCTTAGCATAAGTATAGGAAGAGGTGACCCTTTGCATGTTAAGAGGCCGCCTGAAGGGAGGGGAAAATTCATGTTTTCGGCTCAAGAGAACAAGAGCTGAAACAGTATCTGTAGAAACGAGAGAGACTGAGAGAGAAGCATCTTGTGGCAGACAATATAAATGAGAGCTGTAATCTAATGGTAAGAAAGCTGGCTTTAACCCTCAACATAAATTTGAAAGTTATATATATCTGCTTAGTGTAGATGATCGCGTCCGACCTAAGGAGAATATTTAAAAGTTATAATTTCTCTTAATGAACGAACAGTCATCACCCAAAACTGAACATTGGATCACCACTCAAAATCGAAGTAATTTTGAGCTGTGGTGGTCCATAAAAATACCTCTAATTTGTGTAAGCAGGAAAATAAAGAATAACACGTAAGGTGGGGTCATGAAAAGTATGCAGAAACGTGAAAGTCAATTTTAGTACCTAAGGGTCAAACTTTGTCCTTAATGGAACGCTATTAATTTTACTCCCCGTTTAGTTGTGGAAGTTTCTTTGTACGAGGTTGTTTAGAATAAGAATTTGATATAAAGTCATATTGGTCACTTCCTTGCTCTTTAATGACATAAAACAGATAAGGAGAAAATACTTGATATTAAAGGAGAAGAACGAAGACGAAAAACATCACAGTTTAACCTGAAAATCATTACGTTTCATTAAGGGCAAAATGGAAATAACGCCGAATAAGAAATCGGGATGGATGAAAAAATAAAGGCGAGAACAATAACAGCAAATAAAGTAAAACTGAATGACAGCCAAATAATGCTTTGCACTTCAAAAGCATAAATTAACGGTTTAACACCGTCACCCAAGAACACTAAAAGTCCAGTAGACTTCACAATGAATGCTGGCATTTCATTTGGACTTTATTTACTTGAATTTTGGTCTGAGTTCCGGGAAAATCGGAAAAAAAGGCGCAGCATCCATTTAGTCTTTTGAACAAAGGATTTTAATAGAGATGGGCGTTTGCCTATTCAAATGGAAAATCATCGTAGCTTTTTAAAAGCTCTGATTTGCTCCCCAGCGTCAACATAAAAGACATTTTTGCATATATATTGACTCGCATGCATAGATATATAAAATTATCTCGAATATTCCTCGCTTCTCCATTGTAAATATTGGGAAATTATTTCCTGTTTTATGGAAACCAAAATGTTTGGTGGTTTCTGGCGATACGGTTATTGATAAAAATTTTTCCAGGATTGTAAATACTCATCCATTTTGTTGCAAATTAATACGAAGTTAGGAGGCCTCTGGGGCAATGCGGCCCAAACCTAGTTTAGTCTATTCTTTGGGATAAAAAAATTTTTAAAAAGGATACTGCCATTTTTGGCATATTTATGAACACTGATAAAACATGCGTTTGTGCTTTGAGTTTACGAATATAGTTCAGTGTTCATTATCAATTAACGGTTAATTCATAAAAGAGGTAATTTTAATGTTAAATTTATGGTTATCGATGGAATATTATAAACTACCGATAATATCGCATTAGAATTTTTATTCTGTGGTTATTACTGTCGAAAATATGAGCAAAAGCAATGAGAGAAAATTATTATAAAAAAAAAGCAACTGAAAGAGATAATTACATAAATGAATACGTAGTTTATATTTCTGAAATGTCCTGTAACAGAAAAGTATCCCTTTAGTTGCCATACATCACAATACAGACAGGTATTGGATAGGGTCCATATTACGTCCAGCTTTCAACTCAGCGCATTTCATGTAATAATCGAAAACTATGGCAACATTTCCATATTCCCACTTTTAATGTTTCTCTTATTTGCATATATATTGAAAAAAATACCAGCAATATACTTGGACAATTGCAAAGCAAATTTACCGCATAAAAACTAGTGACAGATTGTAATAATGGAAACAACTTCCTGTTATTGTTTATTATTACTTTTTTTTTACGGGAAGGTACAGTGTGCAGTATTGGAACTGATCATGTGTACGTTTGTATATGTGTATATATTTAGAATAATGCATGGATGAGTGGCATTGTTTATTTTTGCCATCATGTCTGTTAACGTGGACCTTGTTAGTGATTACAAAATCTTCACGATGCCCCAGCTATGGTGCATTATATAGTGGAATAATGGAATAAGACTTACCGTTTTTACCAATAAAGTTTAACTTCATTCTACTGTTAGTTCGTCCATTAAGTAATGATTGAATGAAAAGTTAAGTCATGAAAATGAGACCGAAATAACCAGATGATTATACAGTCTCCTTGCTCTCTCTCTCTCTCTCTCTCTCTCTCTCTCTCTCTCTCTTCTCTCTCTCTCTCTCTCTCTCTCTCTCTCTCTCTCTATATATATATATATATATATATATATATATATATATATATATATATATATATATGTGTGTGTGTGTGTGTGTGTGTATATACATATATGTGTAATGTATATATATACACACATATATATATGTATACTGTGTGTGTATATGTATATATATATATATATATACACTTACATACATACATACTTACACACTGACATACACACACATATCGCAAAGATTGGAGAACATGATAGAATATTTTCTGCAGGTGCATATTAAATTACTTAAATTTGCTTGTTTCATCCATATGAACCTGGAGGTCAGGTCATATAGGTTTTGGAGTGGAAAGATGGAATGTCACGCCCCGTCAAAATATTACTGATATATATTTTTTTACGTGAGCTATTCTATTTTTAGTCATTTCGTGCATGGAGCATGCAGGAATGAAATGTTAGCATCATGAAGATTTTTGTTTCTTTTGCTTTTATTTTATTTAATTTTTATACATTAATTATACATTAGGTGCAGAATTGACAGCGATGAAAATTATAACGTCTAAATAGATTAAAGTCTTAAAAATGTATAAGGAATGCAGAAAGGGAGTTTGGGAATGAAAAGTAGGATTAACAGCAACAGCAATATAGATACCGTTATTGTTAGCATTAGTATACATTTATAGTATTGCCTCAACTGTTGTTGTTGCAAATGAATTTATCCGAGTCTCTTTGCCCGACGCAATAAAAGGCTCCAAGATTCTCATCATGCAACGGGACTATGTTAATGTTATTTCAAGAGAATCGACACACCATCCCACTTTAACCCTTCCATCCCCTCCCCAAACCCATCACACAGCTCCTTCCTAAGCCTTAATTCCCCCCCCAACCCCGCCTCCACCAGACCCCCTACCCCTAAGCCCACCACCCACCACCCCAGGACCCCCACAAAGTTTCTGGAGCAGCGTTGGTAATTTAGTGGAGAGCTTATTTTCCGCATGTTAAGCTGAGTAAAATAGCATGATGCTGGTGTGAGTTCAGCCTCTCGAGCGAAATATGCTTTGGCGAGCAAGGGAAGGAAGGATAGCAGCCATGAAAGGAAATGCTGTTTGTACCATTGCTGACATAGACAAGCGGAAGGAAGGCCCGGTTGGTGGTTGGTCGTTCTTTCAAAACATTCCTCGTCTTCAATAGAACCACAGAAACAAGAACTATATATATATATGTATATATATATATAATATATATTTATATTTATATTATATATATACATATATATTTATATATTTATAATTTATATATTATATTTATATTTATATCTATATATATGTATATATATATTTATATACACATATACATATACATACATAAATATATATATATATATATATATATATATATATATATACATAAATATATATATATATATATATATATATATATATATATATATATATATATATATATATATATATACATATATATATATATATACATATATGCATACTATACACATATGTGTGTGTATTTGCGTATGCACTCGTGATCACAAGTATTTTACGCATGGATGTCTATGTGGTTGGAACTAATACGAGGGCGAGCCGGAGAATTTAGGAACGTTTGAGATAGGAATTGCGGCTCGCTTACGTTTAATTAATTGAACTGTGAAAAAATGAGTTATTTTTTTTATGTTATATTCACTAAGATATTATAAGTTTCAGCGAATGAACAAGTGAAGAGTTATACCTTGAAGCACAGGCAACTGTCTAACTATTGAATCGGCGATTTCCCCAGAAGAGCCATTGAATTTTTAAGCCTAATACGAAACTGCATTGGAACAACAGCTTTGGTTGTCGTATCGAATGATGACGCACTCAAGAAACCCGGTTCGTTTCATCAGTTCTACCTTTTGTTTAGAAAAGAAAAATATCAACTAAAGATTCACCCGTCACTTTCATTCCAATTACATATGAAGACTGTGACTTTTCAGAACTATGGGACCCAGAAGTGGCTATAATGGGAGCAGTGTGCTTTGCAAATTTAAACAAGGGGAAGGCGTGAAAGTATCTTACTGTGGACCGTGGTGGACACAAGGTAGCTGTAGAATTTTGGGGGTCTCTTTGAAGCAGTGGTATTTGTGCAGAAATATTCTGGCCTGTAAAACTTTTTAATCTTTGGATTTTAGAGAGGTAAAATTTGTGTTAAATTCTCACTTTGAATTTTTCTTTTTCAGTAAATTTTTGGTACCTGAAATACCACACACACACACACACACATATTATACACACACATATATATACTGTATATACATACATTATATATATATATATATATATATATATATATATATATATATATATATATATATATATATATATATATATATATATATGTATATATATATATATATATATATATATATATATATATATATATATATATATATATATATATATATATATATATATAAAAAATATAATTAAAAATCATCACCACCTCCAGCTCCGTAGAGAGACCTCCGTGAACTTTCGCCTTTCGCATCTTTCCTAGCGTCATCTAACGGAAATCTCCATTCAATTCTAGCCTCATATATCGTAGTTTTCATCCAAGCAACTATTTTTCTGCCAACTCTTTTGGTATCCACAGAAGCTCATCTGATAATATCATGCAACTTTACGCTAAGGTTGTAGCAATAACATGTCCAAGGCACCTGCATCTCCCCCTCATCGTTATCTTATCTGCATATGGAAATTTTGTAATTTCCCTAATAGCATCATTTTGTGCTCTACCGTCTTGCTTCTAATATTCCCCTTTATCCTTATTCTGACTAGTTATTTGTATTTAGTTTCACTGTCGTACCAGGTTCTGTGTCCGAATGGCAATGTTAGACTGTCGTACATAATTTTGTATGTAATTTCAGTTGATTTGATCTCCCAATCTTAGTCACTCTGGCTATTTTTTTTTGGGGGGGGAGGGGCTTTTCATGGTCTTTCGCCAAATTTGAATTCATGAAAAACTATACTGGATATCACTGGATCAAAATATCTTAAAGTTTCAGTTTCATTAATCTTTTCTAGATCTAGTGTTATTGCATCCCATTGTACATAAACTGTCTTCATTATTTTAGCTTTTATTTGATTTATCTTGTGTCCTCTCCCTATAGATGTATGATGTATTTTCTTGAGTAAGATTAGTAAAGCTTGTGGTGCTTTGTTCAGTAAAGTAGCATTATATGCGCATTCTAAGTCTGCCAAGTTACTATCATTATACCACTGTAAACCTACTTCTCTATCCCCTACCTCCTTTCTTTTTTTTATAACACTTAACAGCAAATGACAAAGGTAACATTTTCTGTTTATATGATGCATTCTTCTAAGCAAGTAAAATAATCTTGTGGCACTTTCTTGTTTCAAGATACATCATCTGCGTATTCTGAATCTTTCATGGTTTTATCTTTACTCCCGTCTAAACTTCCTCGTTCATCTCCAGTCACCTCAGTTATAAAATTCATAAAAAGTTCAAACGGCCAAACAACAAAGGTGATATAAAAATTAAGCGTCCGTATTGCAAAGAGGATACAATCTTTCATAAATGCTTTGAAGTTTTGTTGTTGATGAAATTTCTGTGCGGTGTACATGAAAATGATGATTCTGTGAGGTGTATCGAGATTATAACAACGACCTGCAACAGAGCTCTGGGGTATATCGAGAACGAAGCAAATCGCTTCCGAACCGAATCCTGGTTGCACGAAGGGAACAGTGGCCTATGATATAATATTTCTACGTGAAGATGTTTCCGATTGCCTCCTTGATATTCATAGGTCCCGGAGAAAGTTTCCCTGACTTTATATTTTCCTTGTTTTGGGGGTCAGAAGAAGAATACGTAATGTCATGGAATACGTACTGCATTTCACCTCAAGATTGCTTCGGGAATAAAATGATCTGCTTAAGTTTTTCGATGCTTTCGTGAAATAATTCCGCCTTCCACGTATTCATAGGATTCGCTGGATGCTTCATCCTACGGGTTTCCTTCCTCTCATATATAAAAGAATATTCTCGTGATTTCACAGGAGTCAAAGGAAATTCCTGAAATCTGCAAATACAGTTCTAGGACGAAAGAATTGTTTTGTAATACCCCATTTTTCGCTCAATAGTATTACAGTTACGTGGCTCAC
The DNA here is from genome assembly GCF_040412425.1 of Macrobrachium rosenbergii. Classification (NCBI taxonomy): domain Eukaryota; kingdom Metazoa; phylum Arthropoda; class Malacostraca; order Decapoda; family Palaemonidae; genus Macrobrachium; species Macrobrachium rosenbergii. The sequence goes on from NC_089744.1 coordinate 7,001,695, forward strand.
TTTCTTAATCCTTAACAGTACCTACCACAAGGTAAAGAGGAGCTTTAATTGTTTCTCCAGTAAGCTATGTCCCGAAAGAAACTACCAGTTGATAACTTATGACACCGTTTTAGTGGATATTCATATATAAATGTCTTGTTGCTTAGAGCCTTACCTATATAATCACACCAATATAATCACATCAGTAATAAAAGTTAAGGCCTCAACACAAGCATTTTACAGTATATTATATATTGTTGATATGATTCGTAAGCAACGGAACATCAAATATAATACGCCTTGTGCTCACTCACAAATATTCAGACAAATTCGTGCTAAGTAAGAAACAGATAGCATATTATAAAAAAAAATTGCGTGAGCTACGAAAATCAGTGTTTATTCTTTTCGCAATTTTCATCTGTATTCGTCGATTCTACACTCACAGATTCCCCAAAATCAATAGACGTAAGCCGGACACAAACCTCGATGGACCAACTGTAAACACAATCAAAAAATGCGTAGGGAAATGAATACTCCCCCAGCTGTCAACTCGCATGAGCTATGGTCTAGTACACACACACTGTTCCAATTCCGAAAAAAAAAATAGAAGATTCCGCAGGTAAACCCCACAGTATAGGGATTGTAGCCGACTCCAGCGTCCAGTAAAAGTTGTGACCACCAAATTTCCTTTATTGCTGCTGGGACGAAGCTCATGCAACAATGCAAGGACTTGTGCCCACTTTTTTTTAAAGTTTAGAAAAGTGTGCTGCTTCCTTTTTTTTTATTTCCGTTTTCTATTGTTTCCTTTTTCGTGATGTTTTGCATCAATGCAATATTTGTGTGTATCGCTGTCACGAGGCTTTAGAACTTGAAAAGTTCTCTATTTTTTGTTTGTTGTTTAAGAATGTTTGATATGTTTTGAAAAACTGGAAAATAATGTAAATATGTCGACAGTGGCCCTTGATCATCAGTGTCATCCGTTTGACCAGCATTTCTTTACTGACTTTCGACACCTTTAAATATGAAATATGGGACCTTCATTTTTCGATTTTGTTTTTCATTTATTTTTTATGTTTAAAACAGAACAATACTGAAGACCTTTGCGTGTACGCTCATCTAAGCATTTAGAAATGTTCTTAGAGGAGATGTCTTTAGAGAAATGTCAAATATCTTTCATGAACTTGTTCATCTTCTCAAATGTTTCATCAAGGCTGAGGCCCTGCTGTGGAATATTGGCATCGTTAGGGAATAGTTTTATGAACCTACATAAGCCTCATTAGTAGTAATTGGCATCCGGCCAAGCTCTAATTACTGCAACTGGTGAATATGCTACTTACTTGGCCAATACAATCCATCATTCCAGGAAGTCACTACATCTTACCTTAGCGCTCAGACACCAGCGTTAAGAAATATGTTTCTTCTTCTTTAAAGAATCTATCAAGGAGAACAACACACTTATCCACGTTCCCCTCCACTTAACACTAACAACGAGACTTTTCAATAAATAAAAAGGGATATATATATATTTTTCCTCCAGGCCGTTAAAAAATTTAGTGAATATTTCACAAACGTATTTGGCAACGGTGGTAGCTTGGTATGCCAAGAAAAGACTTTTTCTGCTACTGAAGCTTTATTCACGATAGCAAACAGGCCTGCGAGAGAATATTTCATTTCCTCCCTATCTCTCTAAAGTACGGATTCCCCTCTTTGTGATTAAAATCGGTGCTTCCATAGCACAAGACGGGAGTATTTCTTAAAAGCGGTTCTTTAAGAAAGTATATAGGAGTCCCATGGGATTCATATAACTTTTCATAGATCATGTTGATAGACTTAAGAACGGTACATTAATAAATAAGCTCTCAGCATTCACCGATGCAGTGGACGCAAGTGGAGTTACTTAGAGGAAGTCAGTGACTTTGGTAGGCAAACTAACAAAATTGCATTCAGAAAAGTATCTTGCTAATGTCATCAAAATAAATTCAAAAGTCGAATCTGCGAACGATGATATCGAGCGTATAACAAGTATATCCTTCATAGTACCATAAAAGATACTCATTTTGTTTGTCAGATCGTTGATTGTAACTTTTCTTGGGGATTCTCTCCATATTTCCTTCCTAATCCCAAATTCCAAAAGTACTTGGTAACATAATGCTGCCTTATTATCCTTTCTCTAGCTTCGGTGAGCGAATTCGTCAGTAAACTGTTTGGTAACCTTGAACTCGAGGGTCAACTAGTTTGACCTGTTTTGTATGAAATGGCCTTCCTAGATGAGAGATTACGGAAAGTAGTCTGGTTTATCTTCATCAAGGGAGAAAACTCCATCAGCTTTTTTTTTTTTTTTTCGTTTGGTCGTCTATCTCGTTTTGAGATCCGCGTTCGTACCAGCCTCTTTACAACAAGGGAAAAACGAGATACATGGCATTATCATTTGATCATTTACAATGGCTGTCAAAACATTTGCCTACAAAATTCAACAAATATATAGTGACGTCAGTTTAATATCACATATGAACACGGATTATTTGACGTTTCAGTCCTCCCCCCCAGCTCTCCCGGCCAAAAAAAAAAAAAAAAAAAAGCTACGTTTGGCTGCTCATTGTCGTATGTGTGTAAGCACATCATAACCATCTTATGTTATTCCCTTATTGCCTCATAAACCTTTTAGAAGCGCCCGTAATTCTAGTGTTTAAAGCTGATGTCAGGACGCTTTCGAAGCGTCCTTTCTGTTGATTAGTTCGTTACCTCCCGTTATTATCTATTCCTTACTTTAATCCCCTTATTACTTGGCTAACAAAAACACTTAGGAACCCGTTTGTATTCTTGAAATTTATGATAGTCGGAAAGCATTTAAAAAAACGTTAAAAAAAAAGCGATTAAGTTTATATCAACCAAGTTCACTATTACGACATGCTGAAACTGAATATATGTCGAAAGCACTTTGTCAACTAAATGTATATCGAAAAAACTTTGTCAACGTTAATGTTATTCCTGAAATTATGATACGGAAATATAATGAACATGAATTACTATTAAACAAAGACACTATACCTTAGCCACGACACTTCCGCCGACTGAGGTTAGACATGTGAAAAGGGCCTTTAGCCAGCCCCCGTAAAAGTTTGTGGCTGAGGCGAGGCCGTGAGCAGAATAGCCAATGGCTGGCCATCAAGGCGCTCACACGAGCCTATGAATAAACGATGATGACAAGTGCAAAAGGGCTGGTAAGGAATCACTCTCTCTCTCTCTCTCTCTCTCTCTCTCTCTCTCTCCAGTGTGTTTCTCCTCAGGCACTCCATCTTTGTTGAGACAGAAATACAGGCACACACATATGATATATATTATATATATATATATATATATATATATATATATATATATATATATATATATATATATATATATACATATATACACACACACACACACACACACACACACATATATATATATACTGTGTATATATATATATATATATATATATATATATATATATATATATATATATATATATATATATAGGCTAATGTGTGTGTGTGTACAAGAAAGTTATCTCTCACACCTCAACCTAGAGATGGCTTTTAATAAAATTGGTAAACCTGAAGGATATAATCACATCGACAATATAGGACTTTCATTTGAAAATAATGGGCAAATTTACATCAGGCATTCACTCAACAGTTAACGCAGACAGAACCATATTGTTTTAAGATCTCCTTCGCTAATATTTGACATATTAATAGATAGCGCAAGATAGAACAAAAGATGCTGCATTACGTGTTTCTATAATTTCAACTGCATTTTCATATATAATGTCTTTATGCACGGTTAACATGGTAGAGGTGAGTTGATATCGATTTTAATTACAAATACCTGAGTTCGACCGTGATTTGTAGGTGGGAGTCGGTATCAACTTACACATCCCTTGCTGGCCGTGTAGTTTCGTGTGCGTCACTGTAGTCCTGAGTTCTTTTCTTCCGTGGTTCGAGCCAACGGGACGACTAACTTATTATCAACTAAAAAATTCCCCTTCGGTTAGAGGTAGAGCGAATTAGGTATTAAAGGACATTTGTAGCTTAATGCTTGTATATGAATCACGGCGATGCGATAAATTTCATTCATACTATGGTTGCGTGCGACAAATGCACTACATGGTTAACATGGTAGAGGTGGGTTAATATTGATTCTAATTACAAATACCTGAGTTCGACAGTGATTTGTAGGTGGGAGTCGGTATCAACTTATACCTACCTTGATGACCGTGTGGTTTAATGCGCGTCACTGTAGTCCTGAGTTCTTGTTTTCTGTGGCCCACGAAACGACGAACTTATTATCAGCTAAAACATTTCCCTTCGGGTAACATATATGAAAATATATTATTTCCGAGGTAGATCGAATTAAATATTAAAGGGCATTTGCAGCCTAATTAATGCATTTCAGGTGAATCATATTGATGTATGATAAATTTCATTATATATATATATATATATATATATATATATATATATATATATATATATATATATATATATATATGTATATATATATATATATATGTATATATATATATATATATATATATATATATATATATATATATATATATATATATATATATATATATATATATATATATATATATATATATATATATATATATATATATATATATATGTATATATATATATATATATATATATATATATATATATATATATATATATATAGTATGTATGCACACACATATATATATATATATATATATATATATATATATATATATATATATATATATATATATATATATATATATATATATATATATATATATATATATATATATATATATATATATATATATATATATTATATATATATATATATATATATATATATATATATATATATATATATATATATATATATAATATATATATATATATATATATATATATATGTATATAATATATATATATATATAACTCATACTGGGTTATCTTTTCATGTGTATTCGCTCACATAACTTTAGGGAATAATAAAAGATAAAGAAAACAAGTTTTATTCGTAATTAACCCGCGGCTGAGAACTTCGTCAGTACTGATAGCTATGTACAGTACTAATGTAATTCGTTGCACAATGCTTTTCTATCCAGAAAATTTTTTTCACTTAGAAAATTCGTAAATGGAAATTTTTATACAATCGGCATCTTAAAACTAACCAGATGAGATCAGTAATACTTGAAATACATATCTCAAGCATTTGTTAGGGAACTTGTGTTATCTTAGAGAAAATTTTACGTAATATTTTGCCAAAACAGAATTTTGGCGAGATAAGAGTATTATGAGATTTTTTTTATCTGCAACATATCAGAGTTATAGATGAATAAAACACAGTCGTCTTCTGTCAATCAAGGTCCTGTAACAAGAGACCAAATGGGCAAAATTCATATAATGCAAAGGATTTAACTCAAATATAGTTGTAAAAAATGGAATAACTTGTATAACATGTTTTTCACTGAGCATAACAGCATAACTAAGCCTGTATAAACAATGGCAACCTATAACCATCTACGGAGAAAAAACAATGAAGGAAGACTCACCTGGATGTAAGAACCTTTAATTGGTAACAAGAAGTCAAAGCCATTGTCAATATGCAGTCACTCAAAAGGCGACCCTAAGTAGAGGCCTGTGGGTAGATAGAAGTATTGAGAGGTCAACAAGTAGAAATTTAGTTGTAGAAAAAGGCCTGCGAAAAAGAAACATCTCCTTACCACCATATTTTCAAGATGGGGAAGGTACTAATTTAGACATTCTGTCCATTCAAACAGACAGTGAAACTTTCTAATTTGCATGGAATCACACAAGAACATTGCTCAGCTTATTATGAAAATAACTAGAGAAAATAAGGATTATTATTAAAATAACTAGAGAAAATAAGGATTATTATTAAAATAACTAGAGAAAATAAGGATTATTATTAAAATAACTAGAGAAAATAAGGATTATTATTAAAATAACTAGAGAAAATAAGGAAATCTAGTGTTAAGCTAAGCAAGAACACAGAGCATTTGTTCTGGAAAACTCGTGGAGTGATAAAATGAGCACATACTGTGGATCTTGAAAGAGTAAATCATTCGATATCAGAGATGAAGGAATGCTCATACCAAGAGAGAGTTTAATTTAAAGTTTAATTTAATAATAATAATAATAATAATAATAATAATAATAATAATAATAATAATAATAATATTATTAGTAATAATAATATTAATAATATTATTATTATTATTATTATTATTATTATTATTATTATTATTATTATTATTATTATTATTATTATTATTATTATTTATTATTATTATTATTATTATTATTATTATTATTCAGAAGTTTGAAACCAGTTCATTTGGAACACGCCCACAGGAGCCATTGACTTGAAATTCAAGGTTCCAAAGAATTTAGTATTTATATTAGGAAGAAGTAAATGGGGAAAATGTAAAGGGAAATAATATCCATGCCTATAGGTAACGGGAAAGAGGAAGACATGAAATGAGGATACCAGGCGCCCAGTGCCGGAAACAGATTTGATATTCAAACCCGACCTTTATTGACAATTTCTTGAAATTATACATAACTAGATACGTATAATTCCTATGCCAGGTATTGTCTCCTCGTAAATTCCCTTTAAGCCATAATCTCTTGTATAAAAGTCCTTTAAGCAATCTGTCATTGGCCGCAATGCCTGAGTAACTATTACAATTGATGGCCACAAATAGGGTCCCATTAATCCTCAGTTAATGTGCATACTATGATTATCTCCAGTGTCATTTATACAAATCTGTTTCTAGCTCTACATATATACTTCAGCCTAAAAAGCAATAAAAACGATTGCCTACTTGGCTACGATGGTGAGGATGGGTCTATTCCAGCTCTAATGAATATATCTGAAAACGACAGGTATATGTTTGTACGAGAGGTAATAGACTTTTTATCCTTCTCGTGGTCAGGTCGGCAACGTGACCTCCCTGTGGTTATGGTGACTCGGGTTCGTCTCCCGCGACCGGCAAATCACAGTCTCTTCCATTTCTTGCGTTTGGATGTTATGGCTTCGTAGATACAAGCATATCCAAAAAAGCGCGAAGAATTCGAGAAGTTAAGAGGGCATTGTGGCTATTAGAGTTACATATATATATATATATATATATATATATATATATATATATATATATATATATATATATATATATATATATATATATATATATATATATATATATAATGCTAAGGACATAAATATACATAAATATAAAAAATGTTTCAGGCTTAATTGATATTGAGAACCTTCAAATATATGTTTTTTATATCCATTATTACTACAATATCAAAAATGTTTCAGGCTTAATTGATATTGAGAACCTTCAAATATGTGTGTTTTTACAGAACAAAAATAAATTGCCAGTTTATTCTTTCAATTTTCTGAGAGGATGAAAACGTTTGTAGTCTTGGGTTTTTAGCCACCGACATGGAAATGTTTGCTATTTAGGGTAAATACTTAAATATCCAAAGATTGGTATGCCCATGGCTTTAACAAAGACTAAGGAAACTTATTATTTAAATAAATTTCAAGAAACCTTCCGTATCATAATACTTTAGTTCTTCCTACCACACAAATGTTTATGATTGAATTAAGCTGCAGAAATACTAACCACTCCATCTGGAAATTGTGGAAATTGATATACTGTCAGAAAAGGAAAAAACTCTTTGCAAAATGAAAGTGAAATGAGTAAGCAATTAGAAGATTCAATTTAGCAATTTTTATCACCCATAGAGCGGTCACTTTAACATTCAAGAATGTTCTTCGTATACAGAATGTTCAGTGACATTTCAAGTTCATACATAGTAGATCCGCCAGCCCCTGTATACATTAATGGATACTAAGGAATTTCCCGCTCAGTTTTATATACGGCCTGTTCCCCACCTGTATTAATCTGCAGACATTTTGCGTCTTCATAACATACCACAAATGATAAAACTACTCCTAGGAACGCAATCTCTTTAAGCTAGCAGTATTCTCGTGAATGCGATATCTTTCATCATCATCAAGTTTTATATGTAACGTAGCGGTTTGTACTAACTGTACTAATCCTATTCATCTCACCTTCATCAACAGAGAAAAGTTTATGCCCTCCCACCCAAGCTTTCCAAATTGTATGGATGTAACACTAGGCGGAAGGACTGTTTCATTTAACGCATGACGTCAGTGTTCTGAATAGAAAATCAGATGTGCTCGCGTTCCTTCCGACTGCGTTGATGCCATTTCCTGGCTATAATTGTACGGAAGATGCCACTTCCTGTACTGAGCGTATCTACGCAGTTAAAGTTAGTTTGCGTGAAGTTATTGCAATTGTGGTTACATAATCTCTCTCTCTCTCTCTCTCTCTCTCTCTCTCTCTCTCATGCACAGAGGGTATTTGTACGAGGTAAGAATTGTGGATCATTTGGCTGTAATTTCATTTACCAGTCCTATGATTTCCAACCATTCATATAGCAATATAATCGCACATCTATATACATATGTATATATATGTATATATATATATATATATATATATATATATATATATATATATATATATATATATATATATATATATATAAAACTGGACCATATATGCGCCCAACTTGTAAGATGAGACTAAATTGGTATGCTACTCAAAATAGTAAAACCTTTGCGGTCTCTCCAATTATTATGCAATTTATTGTTTTTGTGAAATAAAACGATTTCTGTGCATTAAGTATTCAGAAATTTGTAGCTATTTAATAAATTAAAACTACTCGCATCGTTCACGCGAAACGTGAATTTGAATGCCATCAGTAACAAATAAACCACATAATTTACTGGAAGCCTAAATATTATTATTTTTTCTATCTCGGTTATCCTATTCGACTGGGTGGTAGTTATAGTGTGGGGTTCCGGGTTGCATCCTGCCTCCTTAGGAGTCCATCACTTTTCTCACTATGTGCGCTGTTTCTAATAGCACGCTCTTCTGCATGAGTCCTGGAGCTACTTCGGCATCTAGTTTTTCCAGATTCCTTTTCATGGATCTTGGGATCGTGCCTAGTGTTCCTATGATTATGGGTACAATTTCCACTGGCATATCCCATATCCTTCTTATTTCTGTTTTCAGGTCTTGATACTTATCAATTTTTTCTCTTTCTTTCTCATCTGCTCTGGTGTCCCATGGCACTGCGACATCAAAGAGTGATACTTTTTTCTTGACTTTGTCAGTCAGCGGCAAGTCTGGTCTATTGGCACGCATCACCCTATCTGTTCTGAGTTCTGATACCAAAGTCCCAGAGAATATTTGCCTGATTGTTTTCTATCAGTCCCTCAGGTTGGTGTTCGTACCACTTATTACTGCAAGCTAGCTGGTGCTTCTTGCACAGGCTCCAGTGGAGGGCTTTTGTAACTGAATCATGGCTCTTTTTGCACTGATTCTGTGTAAGCACCTGACATTCGCTTGCTACATGGTTTATGGTCTCGTCTTTCATATTGCACTTCTTGCATATGGGTGAGATGTTATTTCCATCTATTGTTCTTTGGACATATCTGGTTCTTAGGGCCTGATCTTGTGCCGCTTTTAGCATTCCTTTTGTTTCCTTCTTTAGTTCTCCCCTCTGTAGCCATTTGTTATTATTATTATTATTATTATTATTATTATTATTATTATTATTATTATTATTATTATTATTATTATTATCCAAGCTGTAACCACAGTTATAAGGGGAAAGGACAGAAGCTTATTTTCAAGGCTAAACCTCATATCATCCGTATATAATGTAAAAACGTATCGGGCCAAGAACATTGTCCTACGGAACACCGGAAATCACATTCCTCAAGAAAATGTAGTACCCATCAACAATCTGCTAGTTTCAAACTGTGTTACAGAAGCAAGAGATAGTTCGCTAACTCCCACTTTTAAGTTTGAAAATGGCTTCATGGATAACGCCGTGAAAAGCACTGCTAAGTTTAGACCAACCAGACAAACATCATGGGCAGGATCGATGGATTTCTGTACGACACTGTAAATTGAAAGAAGTGTCTAATAGGCACTCAGGCCCTTGCGAAAGAATAGTGGCCTTTTGCTCCTACTATTTAACATATCATTAATGTTGCCCATAAGTCTCCATCTTCTGTTTCGTAAGCATTGAAAATTTAAAAAAATAGATTCCAGAAAAGACTGATACAGGAACTTGAATCCCAAAAGCACCGACGTATTGAGGGGACTGCGTCAGAGGATCAAAGAGGACCCGCACAGCTACCAGGGGAACTCCAGTTAACTAATATCGTTAAGGAAGAAGATGCTCTTCTCAAGAGGTAAAGAGAAGGACAAACGGGGAGAACTGCACTTTAACTGTAATATAAAACCACATCTAAGACGAAGAGACATGTTGCAGGAGGGCCCCAGTCGACGCTTTCCTCATGGCAAGTGGATTACGTCTGAAATGGAATTCTTGTAGCTAAGTACTCTGATGGAAGTATAAGTCGTACTTTGATATTACATGATTTGAACCCTAAAGACTGCACGTACTTGCAAGGTTAGCATATGATAGCAAAAGTATCGGCAGCCTAAATAACTGAAAGAATTACAAATGAGAAAAGAATTTCATCATTGGTATTTTTTGTGTTCTTGTCATCCTTCAACCTTCAGAAAATCTCTTTGTGTCTAATACGTCCAATAATTTAAATAAAAAAGCACGAAAACGTTGAAGTTGTTTCAAGACGAATTCCTCCGTTATAACTGGTATCTTAAGTGTTCCATATCCCTCCTTAGTCTATCCCGGTGGTAAGGACTTGGACCACCTACACGGCTTGCAGACTTTGCTACTCTTTAGATCTTGGTGTCAGACGGGTTACAGATGTAAGAAAACGGTTTTGCGTTTGAACTTTTAGTAACATTTGGCAGCTGAGTAAGTGTTATCATTTATTAATTCTATATGCAGATTTTAGCCCTTCTTAATACATCTCATATGAGCTCAGGCTTTTTTGTGTACCTCAAACACAAACACAGAGATAAACACACAAACACAGATATATATATATATATATATATATATAAAATATATATACATTTATATATATATATACATATGTAATTATATATATATATATACATATGCAATTGTATACATGTTATGTATATGTATATATATGTATGTATATATATATATGTATATATATATATATATATATATATATATATATATATATATATATATATATATATATATATAATCTGTGAGTGAGTGTACGTATACGTTTATATTTTTGTGTGTGAGAGTATTCGTTCCACGTCTGCCCACTTGCATGCTTTATATAAATCCTGATTTATTTAGAAGTTTCGCATTAACTTTGGTCTAATTATGTTGAGCGATTTTATCAGAACAAACGTAGATTCCACCGCTTTTTAGTTCTCTGTGGTAATTTTCGTTGGTATGAAAACATTCATAAATTTCATTCTTTATCATCTTTTCATCTCCAGAATATTTACAGTACAGGGAAAGGAGAAAGGAAATATCTCATGATGAAAAAAAAAAACATTACAAATATTTAGTTACCTCATTCTGAAAGGAACAAATAGATTATAAACATTATTATGAGGAATAAAGGCCTTATCAGAAATCCTCTTTCTTTGTGTAATTATCGAAGATAGTAACAGAATTTTTGTTTCTCTTATCGCTTGTTTTTGCTCAATTGAACCATAATAGTGCATCAGATAAGGGCGAAGACTAAGTAACTTATTATAATCACCTTCACACGGCATCATCGTGAGATAGAAGTGAAAGGAGAGGCTGTAACATTAGGAAAAGCGTCCCTGTGCTCGGGAGATTAAAGGGTCAAAATAGCTTCGGCAAAGCCTCACTCGAGCGCCTCCGGCGTAATGAAAATCTACGGCATTAGGCACCACTTTCTGGATTGCATAGCCAGAATCTTGCTCAAACACCTCGCATGGAGCCACATCCTAATGAAAGCAGATCACCTAATCTTAGCAGCTCCTCGTAAGAGAAAATGAAGATGGAGAAGACAGAATGAAACCTACAATGGAGATAGAAGTCCGGAGATTATAAACAGCGTTTCTGCGTTTGTTTCTTGGTGCTGAACTCGTCGAGGCCAAGATAACTACTTGGCATGCTGAGATAGTAGTGATAGTGCACATTTTCCTTGCGGATTGCATTTCTCGATTTCTCCCCTTACCTTTGATAAATGGAAAATAGTAATGGGTAACCAGTATCTAAAGCACAAGAAGTTACAAGACTTTATAGAGGGTGAATATAATTCATTACGAATAAGTCGACACTGCTCTTAGTCTGTGGTGTTAGTCTAGCCAGACCCCACCCCCGTTTTCTCAGAGAAAATCAGCCATTCTCGCACTGTCCAGTTGGATGGCTGCCTCTTTCCCGCAATGCTGTGATTAGAATATCCTTTATTGCCTCCGGTTTTAAAGATTTTATATTTTTCTGTTTTTAAAGAATGTAATATTATCAATAAGTTAGAGAAACTGAAATCAAAACATTGCATTGAGCATGGTTTAACTTATATGATTTTATAAATAGAAATTACAATCGGTTTTTCAATAAACAAATGATATACGAATATTATTATAGTTAGGCATAAAGTGTTGAATAAAACTTCGAACCGCCAATAAATGACAAATAGAGGGCAAAAAAAAAAAATATTGAGATATAGCTAAATATAATATTAATCAATAATATTACTTTTGTTATATCATGAATTTATATAAAGAAATTATGGCCACCTTACAACGACGTAAGTATATCAAATAAATGAAAAGTTTTTTGATAAAAGGAGCTGTCTTTCACCAGCTGGTGTAATAAATTGCCTTTCCAGTACACACACACACACACACACACACACACACACACACACACACACACATATATATATATATATATATATATATATATATATATATATATATATATATATATATATTATACATGTGTGTGTGTAAAATATATATATATATATATATATATATATATATATATATATATATATATATATATATATATATATATATATATATATATATATATATATATATATGTATATAATGTGTTTGTGTGTTTAATCTTAACTTACAGGCACGACATAAAGTATCTTTTACATAGGTGCATTCTTGCCATTGGCTTTAGCCATATTGCCAAGCTTTGTTAGCCACACATCAAAGCTGCAATGTACATGGATGATTAAATAGATCGACTGCTCGCGCAATAACACAGCAGCAATTAAGGCTTATGAACGGTGGCTCACAAAACACCTATATTACTGTTGCCGTATAAGTTTGTTTCATACAAGTACTTTGATAAACTTTATATGAAACTGAAATTGTTATAATGTAGAAATGAATTCATATTTTCATTTGGCAAATATGATGTACCGTTTCCGTTATTCATGTTCCAATAGTGACGTAATTTGCGCGTGTAAGATAAACAGACATGCATGCATATATATATATATATATATATATATATATATATATATATATATATATATATATATACATATACATACATACATGTATATATATATATATATATATATATATATATATATATATATATATATATATATATATATATATAATATAACACATCGGTGGGCACTATAGCAGGCAGGAGAAGGGCGCAGGAACACATACAGATCCAGTAGCCTACATACATTTATTGTCGACTCGTTTCTTGACCCGCGGTCACATCATCAGGTCATCTACAGTTCTAATGTAAAAAGGGGCATTCAGCATACATAGTTAAAAGTAAACATACACAAAACATAAGAAAACTTAAAATGGAAAATCAGTTAAACTTTAACAATCACACTTAAATACATTTACACATTAAAAAACCCAATAAAAGAAAAATTAAAATGAACTTAATAAAAAACTGAACTTAATAAAATGGGATTTAAAAATGAACTTTCTAGGGAGAGCAGAAGGCGCACCTCTCAGGGTGAAAGAGGAAAACACACTAAAAGAACGCAACATAAAAACAGAATGAGGAGGCGGACAAATATAAACAAACAATCGAATCAAGCGATGAACAGGGGAACAGCCGGTGATTGGCAATTTAACGTCGGTACAATTCTTTTGATATTCAGATTTTCCAGGAGAAGCAGTTCTCCAGGTTCCTTAGCTTGGCCAATTATTCTAAAGAGGGGAGGTCATGGTTACCAACGGGTGATTCGTGTTATCAAGTTCTGCAGTCATTCTTTAGTAAGTCCACAGAATATAAATAATATAACATATATTGTCCATTGTAGAATATAAATATATATATATATATATATATATATATATATATATATATATATATATATATATATATATATATATATATATATATATATATATATATATATATATATATAGATATATAGATATGTCTATATACTGTAGTTGTATATATATTTATGTATATATACATATATACACACACACACACACACACATATATATATATATATATATATATATATATATATATATATATATGATTTTATATATATATATATATATATATATATATATGTATATATATATAATTTTTTTTATAAACACTTCCATATACTTTTTTTTTAAAAACTTTTTAGAAATATGAACCATTGATGTACTGAAGTTATGACAATTGCATCATATTGAAGATTACATTGCTCTAATCATGTATGCCCTTTTGAAAGTAAGAATACATGCCTCGATTGATTACATCAGTATTGTCTCAATTGCGTTCAAAATCTTTTGCTGGAAGTGATGTCACCTTTCTTCTGCTAGAACCTTCTCTTGTATCTCGTTCCCAAAATGCCTTAATGACATCATTCCATTCTTTTCCTACTGGAATCCAAAAATCTGCTCATTCTGATTTGAAAGACCCTTAACTGTGGTTCTCTCTCTCTCTCTCTCTCTCCAAAAGAGAGGAATTATTAGCGTAAAGTGTTAGTGTGGTCACTAATATTAATCTTAGCTTTTGAGATCTGAGTGTAGGAAAATTGTAAAAATTTGGTAATGGTGCCCAATAAAAAAGTGTGTTTTGTGAATCTAAAGCAGCTGCAAGTGATTTTACAAAGGTTTTCACAAGCTTGTGTAAGGTAAAGTGAATTTTACTTATTATTACCAAGGTATAATTAGGTATATTAGGGAAATTTTGCCTTAGTGAAATTATTATTGATAAATCTTTTATGTATTTTTGTGCATTCTTGTGTTTGCAATCTCTTGATTTTTCACATTTTATATGTTGGTGATTTAACATTTAGTTACTTAGCATTTTAAATATTTCTTGATAATTTAATATTGCATACTTGATTTAATTTTCATTTATTAAGATTTTATTTTCAAATCTTGAGCAATTCTTGATAGTTTAAATTTTGCTTGATTAATTTAATTTCATGATAAATTAAAGTTTTGCAATTTAGTTTTGTTTAATAATTTAACTCAAGAATTAATTAAATTTTGTTGTTGTTTTCAAGTAATAGTAAAGTTTTCAGATTGTGAATTCTGATTATAGATTTTGAATTTAAAAATAAATTTTTGTATTTAGTGTTTTTAAAAACAGTATTTCATTTATTGACCACCAGTGAATAGGAATAATTGTGTGCATAAGGCAAAGTGATAAACATGTTTTGTTCCTTTAGTTTTGCTGAAGTGAATTAAGTCCAGGGAAACAGTTAAAGTGGTTTGATGGGGTGATGCCCTTTTACTCTAGTATATTTCTTGTTTAATTATTGATACCTCACATTTATTTTGATAAACTTAGTTTGATTTTTCAAGTGATTAATTAGCTTTTTAAGGGACCACTGTTACCTTTACAGTGCTCAGTGGTAATTTTTATTGTTATGAGAGCTCAGGTATCTGGCTGAAGTGAGGTAATTTTTTGAATTCTGTGATTAGTTGTGTAATAACCAGGTACTTGGAACTCTTTGTGACAATATGTATATATATATATATATATATATATATATATATATATATATATATATATATATATATATATATATATACATATATATACATATATATATATATATGCAAATATATATATATATATATATGTATACATATATACATATATATATACAAATATATATATGTATATATATATTGTTAGGAACAATCGTTTGCCGATTGTTCCCTTAGTGAGTTGTTGCCTCCTTTATTTGTGTTTTTTTTCGTGCTGGTGAGTTGACGTCTGTCATGGAGTGCTTGACAGCGTCAGTCAGGTTCGTAGCAGCAACAAGTCAGGTTCGTAACAGCAACAAGTCAGGTTCGTAGCAGCAACGAGTCAGGTTGAGGGTAGCAGCAAGCCAGCTGGAGTAACAGCAGCAGGTATCCGTACCTGAGAGTCAGGTCCCGGCAGCAGGGCAGCGGAGAGTATTTGAGGACGAGATGGTTGCCGTGTCGGCTCTGTCATGGTAGTCGTTACTGGAGGAGGACGTCAGCAATTCTCGTCAGCAGAGCAGCGGAGAGTTTTTTTGACATGATGGTCGTCGTCTCGACTCTGTCATGGGCGCCTGGAGTTGGAGGACTGTGCTTGAGGGCTAGATGGTTGCCGTGTCGGCTCTGTCTTTGTTGTCCTGCAGTGTTCCTGTGTTGCAGCTTCGTCTGTGGATGTTTATGTAACTCCGGCTGTATGTATATTTTTCAAGTGATTGCCTTTGTACTTCTGCTGTGTCACGTTTTTCCCGAGTGTTTGGGTGTCCTGCACAATGTGTTGCAGTGTTAAGAATTTTACTGTTATTTTTCTGTTTATGTATATTTTTACACCCGGGAAGGTAATGTTATTGTTTTCATGATTTCATCTTCATGTTAACCCTGCTGTGTTGAATTTGTTTATAATCCAGTTTTGTTCATGTTTGATGTATTTATTATGATAAGTGTTGTAATGGTCTTTTGTGTTTTACCTGTTATGGCTGTCATTGTTTATTGTGTTTATTTTTGGGACGCATTATTTTCACTGATTTAAATTTATGTAATGCTTGTTCCCCATTTTATGTCAGGTGTTTTTTTTTTTCGTTTATTATGCCGTTTGTGTAATATTTTACTGACTGTTGCGACGTTCTTCCTGAAACTACTGTTACGTCATTTATTTTGATTTTGTTGCTGACATTTTTGTATAAATGTGGATTTTAGTTTGAACCTGACTCACTGTATATTTTGTAAATAACTTATTGTAAATAAATTAATGTTAATGTAATTTTTTTGGTTTTGTTCTGCGCCTCCCTCCTTTGTTTGTCACCTCTCGTCAGTCATTACAGCCCAATTGCTTGTTTTTTTTTAAGAACCTGTCGATCTCGAGAGGTGAGATCGTATATATATATATACACAAATAAATATATTTATGCATATATATGTATATATATATATATATGTATATATATGTATTTATATATATATATTTATTTGTATATGTGTGTATTTATAATTATATGTAAGTATGTACGCGTTTGAATGTTGTTGCATATATTGCAGAGTGTGTACCATTAGTGAGGGGGTTGGTCTCTGGTCTCTAAAGCATTGGTTAGGGACAGAATATTTCTGTGAACTTCTCCCATATTTTCTCTTGAGGCACTCTCCTCACTGAGTAACTAATAGGTGACAGTAAAAGCCTGTTTAATAATATTAACATTTGTCTAAGCACTTAAATCAATTTTAAGTTTTGAACCAAATACCAGGTTTTTCCAGCTCCCCGAAATATCCTCTCGTAACATTCCCTTTATTTCACTCACTACCACCAATCTCTCGAATGTGAACTATCCTTGGGGTTTTTGTTTGGTTTGCTTAGCAAACAAAAATCACGGACATATCTTACCACTTGCAATAACGTTGGCTCATTTTCATAATGCAGATATGCGGTCCCGAAAAAAAAAAGCGTAGGTTTGTTTAAGAGAATGTTTAGAATTGTGTACACTGAACAAGTCTTTACAATTTTCGTGATTGACTGCACCGATGCAGAATTCCACGGAAAAAAAATCGCTAAGTCCCCGCGATTGGTAATCAGAAAGGCTTGATTTTGGGGCAATAAATTACGTTACGTTGAAAGAAGCGGATGAAAGAGAGGGTTGAAATAATCAATGGAAGGTACGCGCGTTCTCGTTGCTGGTTTCTCTTTGTGTTATTATTTTCCTTTTTAGTTCATTAACAAATGTACGATTTTTTAAAATCTGTTATTGAAAGTAATTTATTTTTCTTTCCTGGAAAGTTACCTATTGGCAGTTATGTAAAACACTACCCCTATTGTGTTTGATTGGATATGAGTAATTTTAATCATTTACTGAAAATTTTAACGGTTAATTGCTATTGCATCTAATTTTTTTAACCTTTGGTAGTTATAATAATGTCCCAAAAATAAAATGATATGCTGAGGATATTACTATTCTCGAAAGAAGCATCAGCAGCACTAACCATAACCTCCATAAAACACTTGAAATTTATTTGGAGTCTCTTGGAGGAAAAATATCAGCACGTCTTGGTAAAACAATGCTGTTTATCCTTAGGTTTGAGAGACTTTTGTTTTACAGCGAACCAAATGCGAAACATTCCTCATAACACCTAACTGG
The DNA here is from genome assembly GCF_040412425.1 of Macrobrachium rosenbergii. NCBI lineage: Eukaryota > Metazoa > Arthropoda > Malacostraca > Decapoda > Palaemonidae > Macrobrachium > Macrobrachium rosenbergii. The sequence goes on from NC_089744.1 coordinate 7,020,298, forward strand.
TTTGTTTCCCATTCGTTCTTCAGTACCGTTAATGAGTAATCAAAGTAAATAAATGACCGTAATGCAGTAGATGAATTAACCGTGAAGCAAGCTATTCATGTAATTGTTATACTACGAACTACCATAATCATAAGCTCACATTCTATTTCACGAAGCTGTAAACGTCAAACTTCCTTTTTGATATGATGATTTTACAGCAAACCTTGTGGTATACTGCTTTAACTGTCCTCCCCTGACTACCTAGTAGTAAGATATATAATCCAAGTTTACAGTACGATTCTTAATGTATTTTTAGATATAAAGAATAAGAAACATTAGATAATTTAAACTATTGGAGCGAGAACTCCCTCATCCAAAAATAAAATAGATAGAAATAAAGCCTTATTTGATCCTTTATGCAACTTCTGAAAACAGTCAGGTTGAGTCTTACTGGAATTAAATCGTAAACTCACAGCGTACGACAACATCAAGAATCCCATCACTGTTCAAGTTCCCTATCGACAACAATCAGATCAATTCTCTTCATAATTTAAAAATCATTTACTGAATGGCGTAGTTTAGGCTTAATGCTCGAACAATATAACATCTTTCCAATGGATCACATCTAATTTTCTAATTTGTTATAACAAACATTTACCTACCTTCAACACTCATTTCGGAGAACTGAATGGCTATATAGTTTATATATATATATATATATATATATATATATATATATATATATGTATTGTGTGTGAGTAGAACAATATAATATATTACTTCAATGCAGCTCTGTACATCTCTCAGGGGAAGCATAGGGAAATACTCAGGTACATTTATTTTGCCAACGTTTCACGATTCATAATTTCAAGGCTATAAATAAAGATACAAACGAACTTAAAACCAACACTGCATAATCCATTAAAATTACGCAATATTTAATCAAATTTAATGAACATCAGCATGTACAAAGCTTGAAAATAATTTATGAACAACTTAAAACAGGAAATTATACTAAACATTAAAAATATGTACAAAATATCTATAAGATTCTAAAAACAGTAAAAAATATTTAAAACATTTAAAACACTAAAAATTTTTAAGGCTATTCTGTACCTTATCCTCGCAAAGGACGGGCAGTGACTAGTTTCGTAAAAACAAACAGCGCATAGGCAATAAACAACTGTACAGAGGAGGATTGCATATTTAAAGACGGAACTATCTTTTTTTATTATAATGGACTCCAAGATTGTTAGGTCGTTTTCATTATGTACTTGACCTATAATTGCAAAGTCCTTATCTTCAATGTATGCTTTGCATGACCTAGAATGGTTCCTAATATTTGACTGTTCGGGATTTGATAATCTACTGCCCGTTCTAAAATATGGGAATCTATATACAACCCACATAATGATCATCAGGCATATATTTATAAATAACATTAGATTTTAGAAGAGGACTAGGCGGTCTTTCATTCTGAACAGGGATCCGATCGTTAATGGATTTTTGGAACTATTTTAGGTTTAAGAATTCTTTTTGAATTATCGTCAGGAATTTTTTTCCTGAAAAGTCATCATGTAAAAAAGGGAAGCTGGCAAACATTTTCAATTTTGGTGCTGTCGAAACTGATGGTACCTCCATGAACCTAGCATTTAGCATTTTCCTTACATTTTTAAACAATAGTTTGTCTGGAAAGCAGTTACAGATACTAGTTATTATCATTATATATATATATATATATGTATATATATATATATATATATATATATATATATATATATATATAAACACACATACATACATATACATATATATATATATGTATAATATATATATATATATATATATATATATATATATATATATATATATATATATACATGCGTGTGTTGTTGTGTGTGTATATATATATATATATATATATATATATATATATATATATATATATATATATATTATGTTTACACACACACATATATATATATACACATATGCATGTGTGTGTTGAAGGTAGGTAAATATTGCTTTGTTACCTTACAAATTAGAAATTTAGATGTGACAGCCATTACAATAATGTTATATTGTTCGTAGCATTAAGCCTAAACTACATAGCCATTCAGTTCTCCGAAATGATATAGCTAAATGTTTAAATTATAAAGAAAATTCGTCATCTGGAGAAGAGACGTTGTTGTCGATAGGGAACTCGGTAAATGATTTTGTAGCAATGATGGTGTCAAGGGAGTGAACAGTGATGGGATTCTTGACGTCGTCGTACGCTGTGAGTTTACGATTTAATTCCAGTATCAAACTGACTGTTTTCAGAAGCTGCATAAAGGATCAAGCAAGGCTTTATTATTATCTATTTTATTTTTGGATGAGGGAGTTCTCGCTCCAGTAGTTTAAATTGTTTAATGTTTCGTATACTTTATATCTAAAAGTACATTATGTATTGTACTGTAAACTTGGATTATATATCTTACTACTATTATGAGATTCACAGCCGGTGTCCCGGTGTTTTTCCGGAATAAAATTTTATCAACGTGACAAAGATGACACTTTGTCACTGTCACAGGGTATCTTACATCCCTACCTAATTTTTTACTGTATTCTGTGTTACGAACGTTGCGTAATTCTGGTAATTATAAGAGGAACACCGACTTCTTGTAGACATCGCCAGCAAACTCAGAGGAATGTCTTTCGAAGATATAATGACGTAACTTATGACGTCATTAACGTGCCTCCTCCTCTGGCAACAATGAAATACAACCAACACTCCTTGTTTGCACATTATAGTAGTAGTATTATAGTAGTAGTAGTAGTAGTAGTAGTAGTAGAAGTGTAGTAGTAGTAGTAGTAGTATATAAGATTTATGTCATGAGGTCGAGTGCTAGAATCCGTGAAGAAAAGGGTTTCCCCAAGTAACCTGAGAAATTACTTTCTATCACTATTTCTCCATTGAAAAATTATATAATTAAAAATCAATTAACAAAGTGAAGAAAAATTTGGCATTCGTCGTAACTTCTTTGATATTTTTCCCAATATGACAGTAACGATCATTGTAATAAATAGAAAACTGCATAGGATTAGATTGGTAAGTGATCTTAACACAAAATGACCAACAACCCTCTTATCTCTTTTTCTTGCTAATATTCTGTAATTTTTTTATACATTGCTTTTTCCTTGCTTGCTTTCCAACACATCCAACTATTTCTCGGACCTGAATGACATTAATAGGTTCCACCCTTAAGCCCTGAATTCCATGATCCAAATCAACCTAATCCACTGTGAAGAGTGGCCAGTTTAAAATGGTAACCTGTCAAGTATAAGGTGATAGGGAAATTACAATGGAGATTGCCATTTATTTATAAAGTGGCTCGAACACCGTAAAGGCTTATTTTCTGTAAGTTTTGTTGCTGTTTGAGGAGTTGGTTTTTAGAGTAGATCATTAAATCGTTATACTTCGATTTATTGATATGTATCAATATGTGTAGTACATTTTTATAATGAAACAACTATTGTTAGGCTTATATGTTTCAAAAACATATTTTGCAAGTACAGAAATGAAACATCCAATGCAGAAAAACAATTTATTCTCCATCGCTGTCCAAGAAGGTCTTCATCCTCATCCTCATCATTAGTGGCTATGTTTATGATGACAGGTTCCACGCTCTCATGGATATTATCCAACGTCCAGTACTGCATCCTTAAAGCGCTGAGACTGATGAATAGCTCCTGTCCACACCTCTGGGTTAGCACAAATCCTGGCCTCCTGTAACTTGGCCTGAAGGTCTGCCCTGGTGAATCACTGAAGGGATGAGCGGACGGATGCACCCCATACCTGCTCGATGGCCAGCTCAGGGTGGCATGCGACCTCATGGCCCTACTCTCTGATGACATTGCCCACTTTGTAGCAGGGCTTCAGCCGATTTTTTTGGCAAATGAGAAGTAGCTCTGGGGGGTGGCTTCTGCTGGGAAAGATATCCTACGATGCTCCAGCCATTTGATGAGGTTCTCCCTTTTGGTGGCCGATGTAGGGCAACGACTATCTTCCGTTAGTGTGCTGTGATATGGAGCATTGTCTATCACAAGTACTGATGGTTCGGGGAGGGACGGCAGGAGTTGTGCTGTTAGCCACTGGTGGAAAAGCTCGCTAATCATTTCCCTGTGGTAGTCGCCCTGGCTAGACTTGGCTAGGTAGCAAAGGTATGACCCTTCTATGAAGCCATTGGCTGTGCCAGCTGCAACTACCACAAAACGCTCTCCTTCTCCGGGTGGCACTTGACGGCTGTAAGAGGTGATGGTGTTAGCCTGCGTGGTATCAACCCACACGTTGTTGTGGCCAATCCAGGTGGTGAACCAAGTTTTGTCCACATACACGACCTGTCTTCCCTCCTCCAGGTGGTGCCATAGAGCTCGGAGAGCACCGGTCCGCTGGCACACGATGTTGAGCGATTCCTTTCTCACATACATCTTATGATGAGGTGTCCAATACCGAAATCCCACTGCCTGCATGAGCCGCGGTACTGAAGACTGTGGCGTCTCCTCCAGAATGATGTTGTCACTCTTAAGGTCAACCGACAGGGTATTAGCTGTGAAGTACTGCTTCTCAGCAAACTTTTGGTGAATGAAACAGCGAATGGCCCCAACTGTAAAGTTGTTGAAGACAGCTGGTGCTGGTGATGCTGCAGGTGTCCAGGGGGAGAGGTGGGGGACGTGGTGGCACAGTTGACTACTTTCTTCACCGCCTCCAAAGTCATGCCCATGATAAATCCAATGCGTTCATAGGGCCTGGAAGAAAATTGCAACATTAGCATATATATATATATATATATATATATATATATATATATATATATATATATATATATATATATATATATAATATATATATATATATATATATATATATATATATATATATATATATATATATATATATATATATATATATATAAGCTAATATATAAGCTATATATATATATATATATATATATATATATATATATATATATATATATATATATATATATATATATATATATATATATATATATATATATATATATATATATATATATATATATATATATATATATATATATATATATATATATATATGTATATATATATATATATATATATATATATATATATATATATATATATATATATATATATATATATATATATATATATATATATATATGTATATATATATATATATATATATATATATATATATATATATATATATATATATATATATAGGCTATTTTCGTTCGAAAGACGATAATGCTTGTTACTATTCCTTTGCAATTGGGTGGATTCACTTTATTGTACTCTTGGTGTCTAAAAAAGGGGAAAAATAAATGGTCGCTTGACTTTTGTTGCATAATGTACGAGCAGCTAATTACTGATAATATTTTCATTCTCTTATTATTATCAGGTTTTATGAGTCCAGAACGACTTCGTATAATCTTAGAGACAAAGAGTTGCTTATTGTAGGTCGTAATTAGATGATCTGCCAATTCATCACTTTCAATTAAGAATCATTCAGGTGAGCAAATGAAGGATCGAGTATACTTATACTTTTTAGTGTGCAAGCAATCTTGGTATTTAAAAACCTACCAACAATCGAAATACCATGCCGGTAACATTCTGTTTAATATGAAAACAACTTTCATTATAATGTCACAATTCAGCCATTGTTGCACTCTGTCACTAAGAGGACAAGAGCGATCATATGAAATGACATGCTCTTCCATGGATCCTTTATTTAACATAATTACTTATGAGGAAACTTGACATTATAATCAATAGGTGGATTATGGCGTTTCGGGCTAAGCCCAAGCACGGGGACCTATAGAGGTCATTCGTTGATGTATTATAACCCATGACATTTTTTTTGTGTGTGTGTGTGTGTTTTTTTTTTTGGCAAAGCAAGTTTTAATGTTGTTCCGCAAGTTATATTTTACTAAGAAATCAACAACTATTGCTTTATAGGACATATATAATTATCTTTCTGCACCTTATGGAAGTCAACAAATGACGAAAACTTGGTAGCCTTGGATGTCCAGGTGTACTCCTTACCCAAAAAAGGGCCCTATTATTCATTTACCTGTTCAAGCTTACGTTGGGTTTGCCACGGGCCTCCTCCCTTCTAAACAATTGTGCAAGTCGAATCACAAAAGCTGTCCTGCAACCACGGGGACAATGACTTATTATAGCCGCCATTCTTGAATCCTTGACAAGGTACGAATATTCATTCAGAATTTCAGAGACAGCTGTTTGTCGTCATCACCTTGTGGGAGGAGTCAGGACGTCATATGTTTACGTCACGTATAACTTTGAACCCATACATTAGAGCGTTCCGCCACTGGCTTCGGCTGCTTTATTTTACTCTTATGAATATACTTTTTTCTAATATAAGAAATAAAAAATGCTGCCGAAAATTAGGTAGGGATGTAACTATGGCTAAACAATACTTTGTCAAATGCACAGGTTATTAAGCAATATCTTTGAATCTCAAATGGGATCAAGACAAGGTCTCTTGGAACAAGTAAGAAGGTAGTTATGTTCATTTTGGATTTTACTCTTGATTTTGAAGTACCTTTAAGTTCGTTTATTCAGAAGGGCAACATCTGCAACTTAGAGTCTAATACACGTATGATGATTAATGCTGCTAGTATCTTAGCTGTCACTAAGATGTGTGTAAGAATTATTACTTACTCTTGGGTATATTTCATCACTCACACTTCAGTGAAAATAAATATTCTTTTCTTGTTAACCTTACGTGTTCTCATAGTAGGTAGTCAGCAAAGGACAGTTAAAGCAGTATACCACAAGGTCTGCTGTAAAATCATCCTATCAAAAAGGAAGTTTGACGTTTACAGCTTCGTGAAATAGAATGTGAGATTACGATTTTGGTAGTTCGTGGTATAATAAATACATGAATAATTTGCTTCACGGCTAATTCATCTAATTCATTACGGTCATTTATTTACTTTGATTACTCATTAACGGTACTGATGAACGAATGGGAAACAAACCAGTTAGGTGTTATGAGGGATGTTACGTATTTGGTTCGCTGGAAAACAAAATTCTCTCAAACCTAAGGATAAACAGCATTGTTTTACCAAGACGTGCTTTTTTTTTCTCCAAGAGGCTCCAAATAAATTTCATGTGTTTTTATGGAGGTTATGGTTATTGCTGCTGATGCTTCTT
>NC_089744.1:7037500-7040000 GCF_040412425.1 Macrobrachium rosenbergii
TCTCAAAATACATCTGACACTAACATCTCACAGACAGATATTTGGCAATGATGAGTTAAAACCTAGTAAAACTTTGTTTAAGGGATAAATATTTTCAGTGTTGAAATAAATGCAACTCATTTGTCATGCCATTGAAATAGAAGTTGAGCAAATTATTAAGGCAGTTAACATTTCCTTTCTTACACAGGCTGTCGCTCTTTTTCTCTCTTTCCAGTTTGTCACATATACGAAAAAAGAACGCAGTGAACTGTTGCAATTTCAGCCTGACAAGAGCAAAAGATCAATGGCCATGTTTGCGAATAATTGAGGAAATTATGCAACTCCTAATTTCACTCTTCATTATTTTTACGGCAATGGCTGAAAACGAATTTTATAGTACCTGAATAATGGGCCAAACTCCTTGACTCCTATCCTCTTTCAGCTTACTCGAATCTAAGAGAGAGAGAGAGAGAGAGAGAGAGAGAGAGAGAGAGAGAGAGAGAGAGAGAGAGAGAGAGAGAGAAGGGAACCTTACATCCATATCAAAAGCGTATCAGGCCTCGAGATATCAAAGGAGAGGTTCAGAACCCGTTCCCTTTAAAAGGCTGGAGAAAAATTCCAAGCTCATTATGTTTTCAGCCCTTAGACCTAAAGCTCGGTGGTGAGGCAACAGCAGTGGTACTGTAATTTCGTGTTAAGGTTGTTAAATTGCTTTCCTATGGTAATAGCGCTGCTGGAGCGGTCTGTGAGTGCCTCTCTCCCTTTACCATAAATTACACGGATGGTTTCTACATCACTGCATGGACGTTAATGAAATGGTATAGAATTTCTTGGCTTCGGAAGTAAGAGACATGGTGCTTTTTCGCCTAACATGCATATTTGTAGGGTTATTTGATTTTGGAGCTTTTGTCCGACAATTGCATAAATCGGAAGATAAATGAAATGACAATGGGAAAAGGAAGACATTTTCCTCTAATTTACTTGCCTTTATTCAAAAAGCAATAAGGATAAAATTCTCCAAAATATTTTCTGTGTATAGAGTAGTTAAAACATATTCATCCCTTATCTAATATTTCCAACTATGCCCATGCAGTGAATGCAAAAGGCAGATAACATAAAATTCACATTTGAACATCAGAGGGTACTCACACATATGCACTCACAAACACAGATGCCTATACTGTATATATTTTCATGAAGTTGCCTTGTAATAAGCATATCATCCTATAATTTTTATACATTTACTCTTCTGTTTATCATGTATTGTGTGTAATGATAATAATTGCTGAAATATCGTATGTGTGTAATGTCAGATCTCAAAAGTGTTAATGCTTTAGTTAACTTAACAGCGTAATTTAGAATTAATATAACGATTTTAATGAAGTAGTATGTGAAGAGAACGTGCGTCCTAGCGAAAAGTTTGTTTCACTTCAGGGGTCAACGCAAAAGATAACGTGATGACAGGTCGGGAATAACAATTGCTGGGTTTTCCGTTTTGTTTTGAAAACATGCCAGTCATAATTAGCCAGTTTAGATTGTGCAAAGATTCCTGTAAAAGCTTTGTCTCATATGAGAATAATGTTATGTGCATGGCTCTGGTCATGTGTGCAATTTTGAGAATAAGACCTCATGATCGATTGCGTCATATATTGTCCCGATTGTGTTCAAAACGTTTTGCCAGAAGTGACGTCATCTCCCTACTTCTAGAATTTTTGTTCTCGCACCCAAAATGCCTTAATGATGTCATATGTTTCATTTCCTTCTGGAATCCAAAAATCAATTCATTCCTATTTGAGAGACCGTTAGCTGTGGTTCCATCTCTCTCACTTATCCTCCAAAAGAAAGTAATTTTAATGTAATATATTGTGGTCACTGGTATTAGTGTTAGCTTTTGAGGTCTGAATTTAGCAAAATTATTTCATTTGTAACGGCACCTGATAAAAAGTGAGTTTTGTGAATCGAAGGATCCTGCATGTCCTGTGGTTTTACAAAGGTTTTCACAAGCTTGTGTAAGGTAAAGTAAATTTTACTTATTGTTACCATGGTATAATAAGGTATATTAAGAGAATTTTTGCCTTGGTGACATTATTATTGATAAATCTTTTGTATATTTTTGTGTGTTCTTGTGTTTGCAATCTCTTGATTTTTGTGGGTGATTTAACATTTATTTACTTAGCATTTTAAATGTTCCTAATAATTTAACATTGCATACTTGATATAATTTTCATTTATTAAGATTTACTTTTCACATCTTGAGTAATTCTTGATAGTTTAAATTTTGCTTGATTAATTTAATTTCTTGGTAAATTAAAGTTTTGTGATTTAATTTTGTTTAATAATTTAACTCAAGAAATTAAATGTTTGTGTTGTTTTCAAGTAATAGTAAATTTTTCAGATTGTGAATTCTGATTATAAATTTTGAATTTAACAATAAATTTTTGTATTTAGTGTTTTTAAAAAACAGTGTTTCATTTATTGAACACCAGCGAATAGGATTAATTGTGTGCATAAGGCAAATTGA
>NC_089744.1:7045000-7092500 GCF_040412425.1 Macrobrachium rosenbergii
TTAAGGTTATAAAGTTAGTCATAATCGTGCATCTGGCAACGGTATACGACATTCCACCACCGGGCCGTGTTTAAAGATTCTTGGGCCGCGGCTCATACAGTATCATACCAAGACCACCGAAAGATAGATCTATTTTCGGTGGCCTTGATTATACGTTGTACAGAAAACTCGATTGCTTCGAAGAAACTTTAGCATATTTTTTACCTGTTTTTTTTTTTTTTTTATGTCAACTGGTGAACGTTTTCTCTCGTGGTCCTCATTTCAAGGATTCACGAATGAGAAATAGTCTTCTAATTACTGAATTAAAATGTTGCCCGTCCAAATTTCCAAATTGTGATGCTTGTCAACCGATTCCTCGTGAAAAGGGGCTTAATTTCCAAGTAGCTATGGGTAGCTTTTTAACAGGTGATGGACATAGTATGTGAATACGTAAATATTCTCACATATGAGAGAGATGTGCTACAGATACGTTGAACTGTAAGACTATTGGATAACATTTTGTTACTACTGGAGAAGTTACGTGATTCTGGCTATTGTTCAAGTGAGACTGCTAAATTTTGATGGATATTGATTAATTTCAATAGAAAATCCTGTTAAGGGATCCTTACTCATTAGCGGAAGGTTCGAAATAAACTTTAAATCTACTGCGGCCAATTTAACAACTTAATTTTTTTTATATAAAATTTTAATACCAGCAGTTTTAATTGTAATGACAATCTTATTTCAGTTATATATAACAGTAAACCATGTTCATCATCCATTAATTATCTTGTATTCATAAGAAATCATCATACGCTCGTATAATTAAGTAACATTGATTAAGTTTAAATTTACTATACGCCGAAGAACAATTCATTTTAATCTTATGGCGATCGTTACCAAATCAGTCAAGAGGATATGGTTCTCAGAATCGATTATTTTTTTGTGTTTTTTCCTATAAGTTTCCTTAATGGTTCGCATAGATTATGCAAAGAGAATAAAAACTGCATCAGGTGGAACGGAACGTCAGTTAAGTAACCTCTTAATGAATTAAAAAAAAAAAGCTACATGACGAGAGTTCATATTTTTCTGGGAATCTGAAAATCGAAAAGCAAATATGCTTATAAAAGTAAGCGTGCATTCTTTTCGTTTAACAAACAGTAAATTATTCAAAAGGTCAATATGCCCAGAACATCGCGTGAATGGGTATTGACTCTCCGATGGTCATTATCTTCATATCATTTATAATCACCTGTAACGAACAAGTTTGAAATCTCCCATTGTTTTAAATCCCTAAATACCCCACCTACTCAACTTTCAATGGCCAATTACAATTTTTATCCATAAAATCTTCCTTAATACACATTTAATGACCCATCGAATGTTTGCGAAACATTTACAAGAAACTAAAAATCATTACATACCTGATGAATACAGATATATACGAAATATTTGGTATGAAAAATGGAAGTGAAATACCTCATTCTCATTTGAATGAGAATTATATATATGTATATGTATATATATATATATATATATATATATATATATATATATATATATATATATATATATATATATATATATATATAAATAATATTATATATATATATATACTGTATATATATATATATATATATATATATATATATATATATATATATATATATATATATATATATACTGTATATATGTTTCAATGTTTGTGTCTGTGTATCTGTGTAAAACGCAGCTATAAAGTTGTATTGCACTGAGTATTAAAATGATTAAAGTTTATTATCAGTAATACTGTACGGTAGATGTTCCACAATTTTGCAGTCAAGGGAATCTCTAACTTCCGTTACCTGAGCACTTCACACAGTGACAGATCAAAAGAATGTCATTCTTGAAACTGTAAACTGAGCTTCACAGGAGCTAAGTGCCATAGCGGCACACCCCAGTGAAATTCTTTTCTCCCCGGAAGAATGTTATACTTCCTTTCTGCTAGAGAGGGCAGAAAACATAAGTACCACTTTTTACACGAATAAGGTAGACGCACAAAGATCAGTACATACATACATACATACATACATACATACATATGTATGCACTGTATATATATATACATATATATATATATATTATATATATATATATATAATATATATATATATATATATATATATATATATAAATATATATATATACGTATATATATGTATGTATATATATATATATATATATATATATATATATATATATATATATATATATATATATATATATATATATATATATATATATATCAAGATTTACTAAATTACTCAATAAACTCATGGGTGTGTGGCGTAATCAAAGAAAGACACATTTGCTAAAACTAAATCTGGTAGATTAAAAAGTATGAGTATGCTCCCTTGTACACTAGATAGAATCAAAAGATTAGTAGAATTGTAGAGCTGGCATCCCATGCTGTCATTTAAATGAAAGCATAAGTGATAGCAAAGGAGGCCCTTTAGTTCGAAATATTAGTTTAATCGACAATGAATTATGAAATCAATATTCTTTGCAACACTGAATTTCAGAGCAGTCATCAACAATTTACCTGACATCATATTGAAACCTTCTTTCACTGTTCCTTTTTACTTATCTTTAAAACTTGTTAATTTTCCCTTCTTCCTCCTCAACCATGTAAAGCCATCTCCCTATCGGACCCTACTTTATCCATTAGTAATCTACTTTACCTTACGCATGCTCAGTACATTGGTAGCAGAAACCTGTAGCAGAACTCTAAAAAGAAGTCGGCTGTAGACATATTTCTAATTATAAGAACTTTAGAGGAAAAAAATAGGACATACTCATCAGTGTGACAATGAAACCCCAAAGATATGCCTATGTCCTCTAGTGTATGAATAATGAACCTTTATGTCGTTTTAATGAAATGGAGTTGTAAGGTTACGGATCAATTATATACCACTGAAAAAATAAAAAAATCTAAATGATTTTTACAGTCAGTCAGAAGGGAAATGAGTACGAGCAAATTTAAGGACAACATGGCCTATACTAATAAAACACTTTAAAAAATAAGTAAATTCAGCCCCAACAAAGCCATCCAAAAGTAAGGAATTAAATATTACATTTTTTGTGCTATAGCCTCGAAAACTGGAATAAAAACCAGATTTACACAGACTTTGTTTAAATTTCACTAATTATGAAAGGCTCATATATAGTAATTTATGATTAACAAAATAATTTGCTTTTCTTTAGACTTATGCAGTGACTCATCCTTTCTACTCGCAAGCATGTATCACAGAGTACTGGTGCATGCGGTGTATTTGTTCGAACATAAGTTAGATTCATCTTTGGGTTATTTTTTGAAGCTCCCGAGGTCGTCATCAAAAGCCAGCTGAAGTATGAGAAAAGTTTTGAGTTGAAAACAGCGTTTGGTATTTGATGTGTTAGTAGCGAGTGTGTTCGATAACATCAGAGGATCAAACGGTCTCGCAGACTCTGATGTTGACGACAAAGGATTAAAAAAAAAACAAGTTCGCTTTGCCCTGAATTCACGCTGAAAAAAGGGAAAAGCATGGCTTTGTGAACATGTTGGCATTCTGAACTAGGAAAAAATCTGTATCAATATGGAACGCTTCAGATTATCTCAGACTGCTTACGAGAGCACTGGACGGCGATTTTAATTCTCTGACTATACAGTTTTGTTTGTTTAGAAGAGGCATTTGTTATGGAGCTTCGACAGAATGATGATCTTTAAATGGTACATTCACTTTTGTCCTGTTAATTTACGAATAACCCAGAACAAAATTAGGGCTTTTATTTTTGACACTTTAACAGGCAATACTTGTTCAGTCAACTAACGAGTTATGACAAAGTGTTTTTAATTTTCACAAATGGCTTTATAGCAACAGTTCCGTAGTGAGTTTATTCTATTCTCCTCTAGAGAAACCTGTGTTTTAATGAGCTAACAAATAATTTTGATAGCCATTCACTCGTAGTAATCAGAAGTTCTTTCTCATACTAGAAGTCCAAAGGAGTTTTTGTCATGCGGTAATGAATCACGTTTCATTGTTGTTGACACTAGAGTTATCTAAATAGATGCTTTAACATCGGCATACCGAGGTGTGGAGGAACCAGATTCCTTTCTTCAGCAAAATAATCAGGGTATTACAAATAATTTTGCCTTTTGCAACTACCATCTGCAGTTCCAAGATTGGAACCTGTTCTACTTGCTACAACTAACTACCAATTTTGCCTTAGTTTAGTGGCATCTGCTGAAGACTATACGGTGGCACTTTTAGTCTTTACAGAAACTCAATTATTTCGAAAATGTTTCCAAAATGTGTATCTTAAAACATACGACAAACTTATTTTAGAGTTTAGAATAGATTTCCTATATTTCTTAGAATTGGAAACCTACGACAAATACCGCCATCCTCATCGTATGGAGATGAATTTTTCTATGGGTGTAACAGGCATAATCTACTGAAAAAATATTGATGTTGATAGACAGAGGTAGATAATAGCCTTTTTTATTTATCTCTTTGAGTTTACTTGTGTATGCTATCGTACTATTTTCTTGTTTTTCTATTTCAGGTAATTTATTCCATTGCGCCGTACCTCTGATAAAATAGCTTACAAGCAAGTTTTGTTCTAGTTCTGGGGACTGAATGACCAACTCGTGACTTGAATACCACCCTATCCGAAATATATTAAACAAACATTAGATCGTAAAACTGCATTTGTTTATTCGCTTTAAACCATTCCAATTTTCCAATAACATCGCTACATTAGCAGGATTTTTTTTTTTGTAAACTGCTCATCTTTGTGATACTGCAAGTTCCTCCGATAACTGAAAAGGTTTTTACAATTTCCCGTGCATGATAGTTAAGGTTCTTGAGTTTCCATTTGCCTCTTTGAATACGCACCATGGACATTTGTTGAGAGTTAGAGAATTATCCAATACATACATCAGACGGGGAAGAGCATTATTACGAAAGACAAAAAACTTAGTCATCATGAAGAGTAATTTTTTTTTATATTAACAGTAAATGATTTTCATTTGTGCGTCATTTGCAAATTTAATCCAGTCATTCCTTCAAGACTTATTGTAAACATACTTGCCAAGGGGCAATGTCAGTTTATGCACATATCTAAACACCTTCTCCCATAGGTTACAATGGAATTACTCAAGTAAGCAAAAGCGCAGGCTGTTGCCATCTATGGGACCCTAAGAGTAACATATCCCACCGGATTCTTGCGTATTGTTTATTTTCTCGGACAGTAGAGGGCCTTGTCTTGGCTTTCGTATTTCATACCAGAAATTGCCGGATTTTTTTCTCATGAAAGAGCTCAAAGAACTTTAAATCACTCGATTAGCTTTCGCTCTTTCCTATTTTATAACCTCAAATATATTCACATTTATGTAATAGGGTATGTACTAGTGTCAGTATGATCAAATAAAAAAGCACCTTACTAAAATGTATTTGGTATTTAAGATTCTTTCCTTCTAAATACAGCAATAGCAACAATCTTCACTTTCGTTACCACCTTACTTCAGTAGAAGGCAAACACAAGAGCAATGCTTGTAACCCAATAGGCCTTTAGAGCGACCGTGAGTAAAATGCTATTAAAGAGAAAAAATCTTTTAAGACTCTACCTGATATGCCATGAGCCCTACAAGAATTTCCTTTTTTTCAGACCTATAATAGTTTAATAAGCTTCCACATCTACTGGTTATGGCAAGAAAAGGTGCTGATTTGAGTTCGCACTCTATCAGAGACCGCACGTAATGCGAAGTACAACGACAGACATTCACTAAAAGCCAATAGAAAATTTCTGGAGAAGTTACTGAATTATTTACTCTTATATTTAGAGTTTACGATTATATTTCTCTGTAGTTTGCTCTGTCACATCGAAGGCGTGATTTTACCTTTATCCCTGATAGCATGAATTTAAAGTTGGTAATTTCATCATATTCGGTTAACATATATAATTTTCCTTTGTTCCGTAAACTAATTTGATTTGTTATGTCATCCTATGGCGCCGGGAGGTGAGATGGGGTTGGATCATTTCTCCTATGTCCAAGCAAGACATAAAAGTATACATGGTCGGTTTTAAAAATCTCATCTAAATCACCTATGTTATATAAAAATAAAACTGATGCAAAAGATTTTTTCCCAATCTCTAATTCTTTAAATTGCGAAGTACACGTTTCACTTTTTCATTTTGGTTGGGACATTTCACAAATGACAGATATCAATTAATTCATGATCTTGAATATAACAGGTCTCAACATCTTATAGTAAAACTTTACTCTCTGCTATTAAAGCGCCAGAAGAGTTGTTTTAGAGAAGAGCGTAGGTCTGCACATTATTGGAATTAAATATGAATTATTTACAATTTTCATGAATTTCGACTGAGACAATAATCGAGCTTCATTCAAGTCAACCTAACAACAATTGTCTTTATTTTTCGACAGATAACGTCAACGAAAGTATACTGGTGAAGATACAACGCTCCAACTATGACAGATGGTAATGTATATAATTGAATTTAACTCTTATATCTTGTAGTTTGTGACTCAAGGTAGGTTTGTTTTTAGCTGTTAATTTTTCTGATCATTGTCAACATAAAAATCAGGCTTAGAACCTCTACCACTTTCATTACGAAAGATACCAAAACCTTGATCTGCCAATAATCTACCAAGAATACTCGGAACTACATAGTATGTCAATATTCCCATATAGTATTATCTTAGAAATATGTAAACATCATAAAAGATATCTGGCATTGATGCGGTTAATTCATAGACCTATTCTTTACTCTATTCATTTCATTCATATCATCATTCGCTTTGCTTTCTTTACCGATCTAGTAATTATCGTACAGCAACCCAAAATACCTTTTTGGGCTAATTGTTACAAAATGATATGAATTGCATGAGTTTTGTAACAGTTAGCATATTAAGGTATACTTTGGTCACCGTACGCTAATTAGGAGATCGGCAAAGAAGGCAAAGCCAACGATGGTTTGAATAAAAAGGAATAGGGTAAAGAATAAGTCTATGAATTAACCACATCAGTGCTTGATATCTTTCACCATGTTTAGATGTTGCTCAGCTAAGGATATTTTATAAGAATGTTGACATACTATGTATTCCAGAGGCATGGCCAGTTCCGAATATTCTTGTTAGTTTGTAGGAGAATGAATGTTTTTGATGTCCTTCGTTTTGAACGATAAATTAATGGCGACTGAATTCCTCATAGTTGTAACATTCCACTTCCCTCTCCTCGACACCTAGACAGTATTTGTAGGTTTTGTATTGTTGACTGGACCTACGAGTCATTTCTGAGTTATTGCAGTCCCTGATGGATCATTGTCCAGGCTGTTAGTCTCCATATCGGTTCTCCTCGAAATCCACCTCCTGGCAGGATTGTTATCTATGGAACCTGGTGTACCGCATTTATTTGTTGTTTTTGTCTCTCCGTGTCGTTGTGGGAACACGACGTGTTCGTGAAAATGTACCATTGGTCTCCATTGACTCAGCCTAGTACATTTAAAACGGGGAGGCCTTAGTTGTGTTTCACTTGAAGTCAGTCATGACATAAGGTGCAGGAATCATTTCGATACTGCGTCCGAAAGTTTCATAGAAACAGCATGAGTTAGATTCTGGTTTGCCAGCTCGCTGATGCCATGTCTTCCTCACCCGTTCCAAGGATAACAAAGGTACGTGTTGACAAAAGACAAGGTTCATTTATCACACCATTTACTAGATTTTGTACAATAAGTTAAGCAAAATCCTGAGTGATTCTGAGGTCAGTATAGTTTCACAGACACTAACTTCCATATACGTTATTAATTAAGTTTTACTAATGTTAACCAACAAACCACGCAAGTTATCCAACGAAGAATAAACTACATTCATCATTTACAATGTCATTTAGATTGCTACAAACATTTTTCTTATTCATCAAAAACTCTAGTTTTTACTGTAACCTAAGCTTTTGATAATCCTAGGTTGTTATCTCGTGGATTTCTTATTGTACGATTTTTACCCCGTGATTTTATTTTTTTATAAAATAATCTTATGCCACATGTACTGCCTGAACAATTCATCGTTGCAATTTCAAATCTGTGTTATTTTCGTCTGCATTCACCATCTATACTTACCTTTAATTGGAATCAGGTATGCAAGTCATTATTTTCTCCCCTAGTTTTTCATGACCAACTAATTTTGGGAAAATGAGTTAACGGTGTAATTTTTGGAGAGGAATTGAATGCATACATTAGGGCGGATAGTTTACCACGTAGCTGTAAAAGTGAAAGAAGTGGAAAAAAAGTTTACCAGTGAGCTCGGGGAAGTCTCTAACGCTGACACAGAATTCGTCGTATGCTGATGTGACCGAGGCGAAGGATAGTGTTAGAAGGACCTAATCGTCTGCAGATAATGAGCAATGAGCAAAGTACTGAAAAAAAGAGACGTAACTGGGGCTTTGGCAGGATTTAAAGTAGTTGACACCAGATTTATTGAGAAGAAAATCGTTATGACTGGTGATAAAGAAAGGGGCTGAGATGATAATATAGGTAATGTTGACAACGTACTTATAAAAAAAATGTGAAGAAGCTCACAACAAAATCATTTTTTCTAATGTATTGTATGTAAAGTCGAAGGAAGATATCATAGGTATCCTGACTGCAAGAAGTGAATACTTGCAGAATGTCGAGAATATTTAGTGCAATATTTAGAGTATTTTCGACGTCAGCTCTTGGAAAAATACGTCTTAAAACCTAATGCACTTGAGAGAGATTTCGTTCATATGATTCAGGATAGCATAAAATTAGGGGGGGGGGACATAAAATGTAAAAGATAGATATTTTGCCACTATTTGTTTTTAATGTCAAGTCTACAAACACACAGAACTCAGGTGCCTTGCTGAGGGAGAGATGTGATGAACCATACCTCGGAAAAGTGCGATAAATCATATGACTGGGGATTGTAAATTTATGATTAAAAAAGGGATAATTTACAAGAAACTTCACAAGTCTGCTTTGAATCATACAGAGAATAAGAGATGCAAAACATTAGAAAAAGAGCCTAAACGATTAGAAATGATACTAACCACGGTTTTAGATTTTGATGGTTAACAATAAAATGGAGTTTTTTATATCTTCATTCCTTCGGTAATAAGATTGTAAATCAAGATTATCTTGATGAAATAGTTTGTTTTGACACGGTTGAGACTTGGTTCGGTGAACATTATTAATTTTACTTGGCATTAAGCAAATAGGGAGGAGATATTTGGTGATGTCACTGGTGATATTAAGAATGGATGAAAATGAAACAATTGAAATCAAATGACAAGAATGAATGACTCATTGCAAGAAAAAAGATAATCTCAGGCTTCAGGTACTATAATGAATGTGTTGAATTTGCCAAAGAGATTTAGGAGTGATATTAGGCACCAATCTGTGGGAATGACCAAATCAACCGATGGAAATGTGTTCCTATTCAAAAGAGATTAAAAATATTCCTATTTACTGACTGCTACACCAGCAAAACCAGGATTAGCATTAATTACGAAATTAACAAACGTTTTTTTGAGGTGTAGTCCTGCATATCCGGTTGCGCCGTGCTATTTTATTATTATTATTATTATTATTATTATTATTATTATTATTATTATTATTATTATTATTATTATTATTATTTTTTATTATTATTATTATTATTATTATTATTATTATTATTATTATTATTATTATTATTATTATTATTATTATTATTATTATTATTATTTATTTTTTTCTTCTTTTTTTCTTTGGATGGGCGACCGGTGGGGAAGGGGGCTCCACGGGATTAATGGCCGGAAATAACAGATATTTACGACCGATAACCTGAAGTTTCTCTGTTCATCGTAAATCTGAATTTTTAATATTTTTCTATACATTCCCTTCAATTTTCAACAATCCGTAAATACCGCGACATCAGAGTCAACTACCGACAAGGGGCACAATCAGTAAAAAACTGGTGAATATGTAACATTTAATTAAACACTTCTTCCTGTCTGCACACAAAACTATGCCCCAGTGTCTCAATTTTAAATCACCATTAACTTATGAATGCACGTTGTTGAAATCGTAATAACGTAATGAAACGCTTCAAACAGAAATACCCACAGTTCCTCGTTGGAATTTAACAAATCATTAGGGTAATAAATGATCAAATATAGAGAATCCCATTATTGTTACTTTCTTAATGAATTACAGAACTCCTCATAGTCACGAACAAATCTGCTTCTTGAAACTATGGCACTCATTTCCACATGTTCGATGAAATATGGAAATATCCAAGTACAATAACAGATTTTTATATATGATACTCGAGTAATTTTTCCTCGAAATACATATAAAAAGATTTTTATTTGATCCGATTATTCCGGTAGAGATATATTTTGACAAAAAACATCAAAGCGTATTTACACATCACTTTTTTTTTTTTGCACCACAACCAGACTATGGGTGTAATATGCGTCTATAAGCTGCAGTATCTCTGCTCCAACAAAATTCGCTGCAACGAAATAGTTTTCTCTCTGACGGTGACGAAAATAAACAGAAATTGAAATAACTGTTCCTAATAACAACGTGTGAACGCAAGACACTCTAAATGGATATTTCATATGCTTGACTGGCTTTACACACACACACACACACACACACACACATATATATATATATATATGTATATATATATATATATATATATATATATATATATATATATATATATATATATATATATATATATATAGGTTCCAGATGAGGTATTATATCAGTAAACAGGAAGGTCAGTAAAACACATCATATAAAAACCGATAAAAACACTTTTTATTATTGGTGGTACAAGCCTCAGTAACTACCTCACCAACCTTGAATATATATATATATATATATATATATATATATATATATATATATATATATATATATATATATATATATATATATATATATATATATACATATATACATAGGTTCCAGATGAGGTATTATATCAGCAAACAGGAAGGTCAGTAAAACACATCATATAAAAGCCGATAAAAACCACTTTTCTATTATTGGTGGCACAAGCCTCAGTAACTACATTAAACGACTGGTTCCGTCTTTAAACTCCAGCGTGACTGCTGGCCCTCTGTATCTAGCATAACTGAACTCTTGGGTAGGTTTTCGGTCCTGGTCATTATCTCTTCCTCCTCCCCTCTAACAAGCTGTTAAGCACTGGGTCTAACTCTTACTATATACAATTCTTGAGGTTCTTTTTAAAGTAAAGTTAACGCTCAAGTTTTATTTTCGTTTTTGTAATCAGTGAATTGAAGTTTACTGTAATTTTATTGTGATTTGTGATATTTTAATGAGTTTGCGTTAATTTACAGATTGAAGATGCACTGAGCAATGTGAAACGTTTCTTGATTAAACCTTGGCTTTTATGATGTATTTTATGGACCCTGCTGTTTTATATATATATATATATATATATATATATATATATATATATATATATATATATATATATATATATATATGTATGTAGCAAGAAGGCACTAAAGCAGACAGCTTGGTACATGGTTTTCCTTTATTCAGGGCGGCCTACGTTTGAGATCCTTGTCTCATCCTCAAGGCTAAAAATACAAAGTAAAATATACAAATACAGCAAGAAGATTTAGGATATATGTACAAATAAAATATGATAAAGTAAAACATCAGTAAAAAGGGTAAACCTAAAATAAAATTGTTAAAAAAAAAAAAAGAGAGAAAGAAATAGAAAATTTTTAACTAACAGACCTTATTCCTCGAAGTTCAGTTGCTGTATGAAAAACAATAAACATAAGGTGGTGTGGTTTTTTAAGCTATATACAGGGGCGTGGACGAGGAATGATTGTTCAAAGAGGGAACAAGCTTTTTGATCGCTAACGATTCAAGAATAGGAGGTGGTGTTCGTGTTGACTAGTTAGTATAATCTTAAAATCATTATAGTTTATTTTTACTTTTGCATAGTTTTATGTGGTTTCTAATATTGGATGTTTCTGGGATTAGACAACTTGCACCCAGTGCGAAAGCTAACGCCAATATGTGCGTCACATCTGACCTTAAGCAGTCGGCGTGTGTTTCCCACGTATGTCTGACAATGGCATTGACAGCAAGTAAATAAATAAACAACACCGGACTGCATTAAAGGGGGCAGTTTTTCTTTGTCACGAAACATACCGCCAATAGTTCTTGGGTTCTTAAATATGAGCTTCACGTCAACTGCAGGAAAATAATTCGTTAAAATCCTTTTTAGATTGGGTAGGAAAGAGGTGTCATGCGTGAACGGAAAACTTATATAATATGTTAATTTATGTGCCAAGTGTGTGGTAGCAGGAGGGTGAAAGGACTTATCCAATGCTCTCTTAACATGCTTTAAAAATAAATTGGATGGATAGCAGTTGGATTTAAAATAATCATAAAGAAAACCTATTTCCTTGTGAAAAAGATGCCAGTCGGATGTAAGTGTTATGGCCCTGTGGAGGAGAGTGGACAGAATTCAATTTAAAATTATAAAAGCACGAACTGTAAAAATTCTGCCCAAGACCAGTAAAGGTTTTCTTGCGGAACACACCAGTATGAAATCTCTTTTCTTCACGGATGACGATGGTGTCTAAAAGGATAATTGGTTATTATTTTCTAATTCATAAGTAAATTTTATGTTATTATGTAGCGAATTAGTAAAAAACTGGTCACAGTGGTGACGTTCTTTAAAAGGACAAAAGTGTCGTCAACATAACGGCGATAAAATAAATTCTTGAAAACAGAGGACAGCTGTCCAGCAGCTCTCTCTCGAATTTGTGCATAAAAATATCAGCAAAAATGCAGCTTAATGGATTACCCATTCTACACCTTCCACTTGCATGTAAACTTCATCATTAAACACAAAGGCCGTGTCCTGCACCGCCAACTCCAATAGCTCTTTAAAATCTAAGTGGTTAAAACCGTGGTACACATTGTCCTGATCACCAAAATAGTATCCAAAATATAATCGATTGTTTCCTCCACTGGTATATTAGTGAATAGTGACTCTATATCAAAACTGGCCATGACCAAATCGGAATCTTGACATAAAATATTATTTTTAAATTCTAAGGAACTGTTAACAGTAAATTCATTTTTGAAAGAGTTTTCCAAGAGAGGACTATGTATTTTGCAATTTTGTAGTTGGGTGTAGTATATGAAGAAAGGATTAGCCTCATAGGTATATTCTCTTTATGTATCTTGGGAGGCCATACATGATACCATAAGATGATCCAGTGACGAAAAGCTCATCATAAGTAGTTTGAGTAATAACCTGTTTATTTTTAAAGATCTCAGAAAAACGGTTAATTTTGTCCTCTTTCTTAAAAATAAGTTTAAAGTCTTTATTACCAATTTTTGAAATTTAGAATCATCGGTGAGTATATTCTGCATTTTTGGAGATAATCAACTTTATTCAAAAATAACTGTACCATTACCTTTATCTGGTTTGGAAAATATTAGAACATTTTTTCTCAATTTCTGAAGACCTATTTAGATCATCTTTGTTAAATAAAAGGCCCATCTAGTTTTCTGTTTGTGTAATTAGTATGTGCGAAAGCAGATACAGTTCAGTTTCTAAATTTTGATAGTTAGCGTTTAAAGGCAAGTTCTTCAGTTTGGTAAAAAGTACTTCAAAGGGCAAATAGTACTCATAGTAAAGGGTTTGTAGTTGGGCAACAGAAATCCAGCCCAAAAGATAAAAGAAATTTTCTTTCTTAGTTAAGTTATAGTCAGAGAAGTTGAAAACCACCTTGTTCCCTTTACCAGAAAAATTCGGTTTGAAGACACCTAGTTTCTTAAGTTTGTTGTTGTGGGTGTTTTTGACCTTTTCAATATAGCCATTTAAATCTTTAGATAACAACCAGTTAAAAATGATTAAATCAATAAGTGTGAGTCGGTTATGGATATCATTATACAAAAGTTGTAGAGGTTTGACATGTTTAGAAATAAGCTTTTCTTTGGTACAGATTTTCAATAGACAATAATGCAGACGTGGAATCATGATAGAATTTAGTATTATATAACGAACGTCTATATAATTTAAATTTAACAAAGTTAGGTGTGACCTGATTTGAGCTGGCAATATTGCAAGAATTCAGGAGGTCGAGTTTTGCTTTCCACCACTTCTTCAAAGTAATTTCAATTTACGACAAGTCAGTAGTAGAGGGCGGTCGTATCTGCGCTGGATCAGGTCGCGGAAATGCAAAATACCACTGGACCTGAGGCGGACGAGGAAGACAAGGCGAACATCCAGGAAAACATGGTAGAAAGTCAAGGAGATGTTTCGTGAGGCAGATGAAGTCCAGAATAAGCTGGTGGACCAGGCGGGACGTAAAATTTCAAGAATCCACATAACAGCAGGAAGAACACATTGGTGTGAAATCGAGGCTATTCTCAGCAAAATAGCAAGAAGGCACTAAAGCAGACAGCTTGGTACATGGTTTTCCTTTATTCAGGGCGGCCTAACGTTTTTGAGATCCTTGTCTCATCCTCAAGGCTAAAAATACAAAAGTAAAATATACAAATACAGCAAGAAGATTTAGGATATATGTACAAATAAAATATGATAAAGTAAAAACATCGGTAAAAAAGGGTAAAACCTAAAATAAAATTGTTAAAAAAAAAAAAAGAGAGAAAGAAATAGAAAATTTTTAACTAACAGACCTTATTCCTCGAAGTTCAGTTGCTGTATGAAAACAATAAACATAAGGTGGGTGTGGTTTGCTATATACAGGGGCGTGGACGAGGAATGATTGTTCAAAGAGGGAACAAGCTTTTTGATCGCTAACGATTCAAGAATAGAGAGGTGGTGTTCGTGTTGACTAGTTAGTATAATCTTAAAATCATTATAGTTTATTTTACTTTTGCATAGTTTTATGTGGTTTCTAATATTGGATGTTTCAGGATTAGACAACTTGCACCCAGTGCGAAAGCTAACGCCAATATGTGCGTCACATTGAAACATAGCAGTCGGCGTGTGTTTCAGAAAATGTCTGACAAATGGCATTGACAGCAAGTAAATAAATAAACAACACCGGACTGCATTAAATAAACAGGTTATTACTCAAACTACTTATGATGAGCTTTTCGTCACTGGATCATCTTATGGTATCATGTATGGCCTCCCAAGATACATAAAGAGAATATACCTATGAGGCCAATCCTTTCTTCATATACTACACCCAACTACAAAATTGCAAAATACATAGTCCCTCTCTTGGAAAACTCTTTCAAAAATGAATTTACTGTTAACAGTTCCTTAGAATTTAAAAATAATATTTTATGTCAAGATTCGATTTGGTCATGCAGCCAGTTTTGATATAGAGTCACTATTCACTAATATACCAGTGGAGGAAACAATCGATTATATTTTGATACTATTTTTAATGATCAGACAATGTGTACCACGGTTTTAACCGCTTAGATTTTAAAGAGCTATTGGAGTTGGCGGTGCAGGACACGGCCTTTGTGTTTAATGATGAAGTTTTTTTATGCAAGTGGAAGGTGTAGGAATGGGTAATCCATTGCTTGCATTTTTGCTGATATTTTTATGCACTAAATTCGAGAGAGAGCTGCTGGACAGCTGTCCCTCTGTTTTCAAGCCAGTTATTTTATCGCCGTTATGTTGACGACACTTTTGTCCTTTTTAAAGAACGTCACCACTGTGACCAGTTTTTTGCAGTATGCTAATTCGCTACATAATAACATAAAATTTACTTATGAATTAGAAAATAATAATAATTATCCTTTTTAGACACCATCGTCATCCGTGAAGAAAAGAGATTTCATACTGGTGTGTTCGTGCAAGAAAACCTTTACTGGTCTTGGGCAGAATTTTTACAGTTCGTGCTTTTATAATTTTAAATTGAATTCCCTGTCCACTCTCCTCCAAGGGCCATAACACTTACATCCGATTGGCATCTTTTCACAAGGAAATAGGTTTTTTTATGATTATTTTAAATCCAACTGTTATCCATCCAATTTATTTTTTAAATGTATGTTAAGAGAGCATTGATAAGTCCTTTCAAACTACCACACACTTGGCACATAAATTAACATATTATATAAGTTTTCCGTTCACGCATGACACCTCTTTCCTACCCAATCTAAAAGGATTTTAACGAATTATTTTCCTGCAGTTGACGTGAAGCTCATATTTAAGAACCCAAGAACTATTGGCGGTATGTTTTCGTCAAAGAAAAACTGCCCTTTAATGCAGTCCGGTGTTGTTTATTTATTTACTTGCTGTCAATTTTAATTGTCAGACATACGTGGGAAAACACGCCGACTGCTTAAGGTCAGATGTTATATTGGCGTTAGCTTTCGCACTGGGTGCAAGTTGTCTAATCCCGAAACATCCAATATTAGAAACCACATAAAACTATGCAAAAGTAAAATAAACTATAATGATTTTAAGATTATACTAACTAGTCAACACGAACACCACCTCCCTATTCTTGAATCGTTAGCGATCAAAAAGCTTGTTCCTCTTTGAACAATCATTCCTCGTCCACGCCCCTGTATATAGCTTAAACCACACCCCACCTTATGTTTATTGTTTTTCATACAGCAACTGAACTTCGAGGAATAAGGTCTGTTAGTTAAAAATTTTCTATTTCTTTTTGATTTTTTTTTTTTTTTTTTTTAACAATTTTATTTTAGGTTTAACCCTTTTTACTGATGTTTTACTTTATCATATTTTATTTGTACATATATCCTAAAATCTTCTTGCTGTATTTGTATATTTTACTTTGTATTTTTAGCCTTGAGGATGAGACAAGGATCTTGAAACGTAGGCCGCCCTGAATAAAGGAAACCATGTACCAAGCTGTCTGCTCCAAGTGCCTTCTTGCTATTTTGCTGAGGAATAGCCTGATTTCACACCAATGTGTTCTTCCTGCTGTTATGTGGATTCTTGAAATTTTACGTCCCGCCTGGTCCACCAGCTTATTCTGGACTTCATCTGCCTCACGAAACATCTGTTTTGATATTTCTACCATGAATTTTCCTGGATGTTTATTTTTTGCTCTTCACCTCGTCCGCCTCAGGTCCAGTGGTATTTTGCATTTTATTGACCTGATCCAAGCAGATACGAAGCCCTCTACTACTGACTTGTCGTAAATTGGAAATTACTTTGAAGAAGTGGTGGAAAGCAAAACTCGACCTCGAATTCTTGCAATTATTGCCAGCTCAATCAGGTCACAGCCATTTGATTTTGTTAAATTTAAATTATATAGACGTTCGTTATATAATACTAAATTCTATCATGATTCCACGTCTGCATTATTGTCTATTGAAATCTGTAAAAAGAAAAGCTTATTTCTAAACATGTCATTGTTGTATCTACAACTTTTGTATAATGATATCCATAACCGACTCACACTTATTGATTTAATCATTTTTAACTGGTTGTTATCTAAAGATTTAAATGGCTATATTGAAAAGATACAAAACACCCACAACAACAAACTTAAGAAACTAGGTGTCTTCAAACCGAATTTTTCTGGTAAAGGGAACAAGGTGGTTTTCAACTTCTCTGACTATAACTTAACTAAGAAAGAAGAATTTCTTTTTATCTTTTGGGCTGGATTTTCTGTTTACCCAACTACAAACCCTCTTACTATGAGTACTATTTGCCCTTTGAAGTACTTTTTACCAAACTGAAGAACTTGCCTTTAAACGCTAACCTATCAAAATTCCAAACTGAACTGTCTGCTTTCTGCACATACTAATTACCACAAACAGAAAACTAGATGGGCCCTTTCTTTAACAAAGATGATCTAAATACCCTTCAGAAATTGAGAAAAATAATAACTTAATATTTTCCAAACCAGATAAAGGTAATGGTACAGTTATTTTGAATAAAGTTGATTATCTCCAAAAATGCAGAATATACTCACCGATGATTCTAAATTTCAAAAAATTTGTAACAAAGACTTTAAACTTATTTTTAAGAAAGAGGACAAAATTAACTAAGTTTTCTGAGATCTTTAAAAATAAACAGGTTATTACTCAAACTACTTATGATGAGCTTTTGTCACTGGATCATCTTATGGTATCATGTATGGCCTCCCAAGATACATAAAGAGAATATACCTATGAGGCCAATTCTTTCTTCATATACTACACCCAACTACAAAATTGCAAAAATACATAGTCC
The DNA here is from genome assembly GCF_040412425.1 of Macrobrachium rosenbergii. Taxonomy (NCBI): domain Eukaryota; kingdom Metazoa; phylum Arthropoda; class Malacostraca; order Decapoda; family Palaemonidae; genus Macrobrachium; species Macrobrachium rosenbergii. The sequence goes on from NC_089744.1 coordinate 7,063,236, forward strand.
CTCTTTGGAAAACTCTTTCAAAAATGAATTTACTGTTAACAGTTCCTTAGAATTTAAAAATAATATTTTATGTCAAGATTCCGATTTGGTCATGGCCAGTTTTGATATAGAGTCACTATTCACTAATATACCAGTGGAGGAAACAATCGATTATATTTTGGATACTATTTTTAATGATCAGGACAATGTGTACCACGGTTTTAACCGCTTAGATTTTAAAGAGCTATTGAGTTGGCGGTTTGAGGGACACGGCCTTTGTGTTTAATGATGAAGTTTACATGCAAGTGGAAGGTGTAGGAATGGGTAATCCATTGCTGCATTTTTGCTGATATTTTTATGCACAAATTCAGGAGAGAGAGCTGCTGGACAGCTGTCCTCTGTTTTCAAGCCGTTATTTTATCGCCGTTATGTTGACGACACTTTTTGTCCTTTTAAAGAACGTCACCACTGTGACCAGTTTTTGCAGTATGCTAATTCGCTACATAATAACATTAAATTTACTTATGAATTAGAAAATAATAACCAATTATCCTTTTAGACACCATCGTCATCCGTGAAGAAAAAGAGATTTCATACTGGTGTGTTCCGCAAGAAAACCTTTACTGGTCTTGGGCAGAATTTTTACAGTTCGTGCTTTTATAATTTTAAATTGAATTCCCTGTCCACTCTCCTCCACAGGGCCATAACACTTACATCCGACTGGCATCTTTTTCACAAGGAAATAGGTTTTCTTTATGATTATTTTAAATCCAACTGCTATCCATCCAATTTATTTTTAAAGTATGTTAAGAAAGCATTGGATAAGTCCTTTCACCCTCCTGCTACCACACACTTGGCACATAAATTAACATATTATATAAGTTTTCCGTTCACGCATGACACCTCTTTCCTACCCAATCTAAAAAGGATTTTAACGAATTATTTTCCTGCAGTTGACGTGAAGCTCATATTTAAGAACCCAAGAACTATTGGCGGTATGTTTCGTCACAAAGAAAAACTGCCCCTTTAATGCAGTCCGGTGTTGTTTATTTATTTACTTGCTGTCAATGCCATTGTCAGACATACGTGGGAAACACACGCCGACTGCTTAAGGTCAGATGTGACGCACATATTGGCGTTAGCTTTCGCACTGGGTGCAAGTTGTCTAATCCCGAAACATCCAATATTAGAAACCACATAAAACTATGCAAAAGTAAAATAAACTATAATGATTTTAAGATTATACTAACTAGTCAACACGAACACCACCTCCCTATTCTTGAATCGTTAGCGATCAAAAAGCTTGTTCCCTCTTTGAACAATCATTCCTCGTCCACACCCCTGTATATAGCTTAAACCACACCCCACCTTATGTTTATTGTTTTTCATACAGCAACTGAACTTCGAGGAATAAGGTCTGTTAGTTAAAAATTTTCTATTTCTTTCTCTCTTTTTTTTTTTTTTTTTTAACAATTTTATTTTAGGTTTACCCTTTTTTACTGATGTTTTACTTTATCATATTTTATTTGTACATATATCCTAAATCTTCTTGCTGTATTTGTATATTTTACTTTGTATTTTTAGCCTTGAGGATGAGACAAGGATCTCGAAACGTAGGCCGCCCTGAATAAAGGAAAACCATGTACCAAGCTGTCTGCTTTAGTGCCTTCTTGCTATTTTGCTGAGGAATAGCCTCGATTTCACACCAATATATGTATGTATATATATATATATTTATATATATATATATATATATATATATATATATATATATATATATATATATATATATATATGTATATATATATTTATATATATTTATGTATGTGTGTGTGTAAAGCCAAACAAGCATATAAAATAGTCATTAAAAGTTTCATGCGTCCACATGCTGTTATTAGGAACAATTGTTTCAATTTCTGTTTATTTTCGTCACCGTCAGAGAGAAAATTATCTTGTTGCAGTGCGTTTTTTTAGAAGAGATACTGCAGCTTATAGACGCATATTACACCCGTAGTCTGGTTGTGGTATGTATGTACACACACACACACACACACACACACACACATATATATATATATATATATATGTATATATATATATATATATATATATATATATATATATATATATATATTTATAACAAGATGTTTGTTTTTTGTTTTGTTCAAAAATTCAAATGGCCAGAGAAAAAGAAACCCTTTATCATTATGGATTTAATATCGTTCCATATTTTTTCCTTACTATCATTATTATTCAGAACATGAACCCTATTCATATGGAACAAGCCTATAGGGGCCATTGACTTGAAATTCAATCTTCCAAAGAATATGGTGTTCATTAGAAAGAAGTAACGGGAGTTAAAGGGAAATAGAAAGAGAAGGGATCACTTATTAAAAAAGAAAATTAATTAACAAGTTGATAAATAAATAAATAGAAATATAACACTTTATTAAAGTATTAAAATTCAAGGAGAATTGCTATTTTTTTTATATTTTCTATGATGTCAAAAGATGGCAAAATCTACAACCTAGTAAATAGTTACTTTTATACAGTCAAAAACAGGTATCCATTTTTGTCTATTCATCAACAAAATATAGTACTGAAAATGTGACCATTAAACTTTATGTAAAAGATGATTTGCCTATGTAATTAGTTATTACCGTCATGCTTTAAGAGATAATCATCTATAACAACAGGGCTTAAAACCAAATTCATTGCTTCTAAATCCACAGGAACTTCAATGAATGCCAACTACAAACGAGCATAAGTCTGCTCTAATACTTTAGCATAGGCACAATAAAGTTGCCATAGTCTTTACAAATCGAAAGACTTTCATGGTTATACTTTGGAAAAACATTTACAGTACATCAGGAGTATTTTTCCACCATGGGTTAAATATTTTGAGATGCACAAATATATCAGTCTTTATGTATATATATATATATATATATATATATATATATATATATATATATATATATATATATATATATATATATATATATATAGTGGGTGTATGGAACCTTTTCTCTTTCAAACAAATTTTACTAACGTCAGAGACTTTACTTACTGGTACTATTATCTTATTGTTATTCTGAATTTATCTATACTTTATTTTTCTTCAGGAATAGTTCTTAGAAGCTATAAAATATAATGCGTACTCTATTCAATTTTTTTGCATATAACCTACGGAGAGTTTTCCACCCTATGGCAATTTCGTTGCTTGAGATTAAGCAAGCAATTGCTCATAGAGCATCCCGTAAATGATGATGATGATCTGAAAGAGATGTCGATGGTTATGAATGAAACGAAAAGTTTAACATGGAATGTTGAAAATAATATTCGAAAAAATATACTATACATCAGTGAGCCGTGGCGAGTCGGAGATTGCTGGAGAGGAAAGTGGAAAATATTTTCCGTAAGAGTGGAAATCCGAAAATCCGGAAAGTCTACGGTGTTAGCCTTCCGTATTTCACTTACTCACGGGTTTGCCCCATGAACGATCACTGTAAACTGTGAGAGTGCAAATTTGTGTTTTGTTTGCGTATGTACAGTATCTGCACACTCTAGGAATGTTAACGGGATTTCATTCTTGTGCTTTATCGCTTTTTTTTTGCTTTTTTCTTTTATAGCTGTCGGGTAAACTAGAGACTGATTTTCTCCTTCTTTTCTTCGCGCGTATGGAACCTTCGTTGTTGTGCTGAAATCGGTCGCTGTCTGACTGGATTATAACGTTTTGAACGCAGCTCTCTCTTCCTATTGTATTCAAGTAATATTTTTGTGAATTTACGTTGTTTCTCACCGTATACAATCAAGTGGAGGTCAACTAATATAACTATTTACCTTAGTATTCTCTTTTTACAAAATGTTTATATGCATTTCATGATTACAATAGCTTTCTTTTATTACCTGATCATATGGAAAACATTCTGTGTATCCAGGAGCTCGTGTTACAAAGGGCTTTAGTAGGTTGAGTGTGTGTTTAAACATGAATTATTGTTCTTTTTATTTTATTACCTCGAGCCCGTCATCAAAGCTCGGGGAAGTCTAAGAAAAGTTTTGATTGGAAAATAGAGGTGATATTATTTGAAGTGCGCGTGTTTGATCATATTGCTTACTCTGAAGTTGACGGCAAAGGATAAAATGGTTCTGTTTGCCCTAAATTCCGGCATAGAAAAAGCGCCATCCCCTGCCTAAAAAAATAATAAACCGGTTGTTAACAAATACTGGAATTCAGATCAATGGAAACCTCGGGTCTGAAGATAAAACTGATTAAATTGACCAAATAAAGCTGTAAGACCTTTACACAATGAGGGCCGAATGTCAGATGGAAGCAACACAAGTAGTATCGCTGGTCAGTGTTTCCTGGATCCGGTCCTGAAAGCACCCCTTAATGGCAATATTGTGAATTCGTGGCAATCCTTATCTGCTAAAGTATCTTCAGAACGTATTTCGAGAGTTTCACGTAAATTAGATCTATTAAAATTTCTATAATATCTATAGCTAATACAATGCCGCAAAACTAAATGAAGAAGATTATTCTTCGATTATCATAAAAGATAAAAATAAAAAAAAGGAGAAGTGGCTCTCCAATTCAGGCAGAATTGATTCGTGAGAGATGTAAATTTACAATGAGGGTTTGTCATGATTTCACTTAACTTCAATACCTCGGATACATTTATGATGATCAGTCAACATTACAAGAATAGTAAATAGTAGGTGGTTTTATAATAAAGACTTCATGATGTATATAAAAATGAATATATGTTGTCTTCATAATTATCTCATGTATATAAAGAAGCTAGTAGAAGAAGATGACCAGTAATTCATTTTGGTCATAAAGTAAAAATTTTGTTAATCACTTCAGGAATAGGAAAATATCCAAAGCCTTCGATTCTCATATTCCCTTTTGCTACTGGAAGATAACCCATAGTACGCAGCCGTCCAGTGAAATACCAGAACCTGCTATAAGAGTATTAATAACCCCGAAAATGATTTGGGAAAATAGCCCATTGAAGCTCTCTTAAAAAATATTGATGAATGTAAAAGCTCCGCCGTATTAAGCCCGGGCTAGATTATTATTCCAGAATAAACGATTCCGAATTCCTTGAATGTGGGTTGCTCGAGGGAATCCAATACGGATGTAATGGGATCAGATCCTAGCCCCACTCCGCCAGATGGGATTTCCGGTTCCAAACATGCGTTAGGTTATTGGATGACTTTTAAATCCGTAGTATTTTGGATGGGAGACCATTTTCTCTCTCTTTCCCCCTTCTTTTATTTCCACAAGCTGAGGGGCCAGCTTAGTTACGCTCCTCTTCAACATCCGGAGACGAAGGGAGATGCGATGTTTTAATGCGAATTTTTCCCTTCTGTTTGAGGAGAAACGTTCTTCATCTGAATAAGAGATGATATATGGACATGTATTTGGGTGTGAACTTAGGTTTCTATCGTAAGACCGCGTATATTCCCCTGCATTCAATCAGGAATGTTTAATATACGTACATACATACATACATACACACACACACACACACACATATATACGTCAGCACCTTAATAATAATAATTAATAATAATAATAATAATAATAATAATAATAATAATAATAATAATAATAATAATAATAATAACTCTTTTTATTTTCATGTATTTTTAATTTAAGGCTCAAGACTATGAAATATTTCGACCGCTTTATAGTTGGCATGAGAGCTTCCTGAAAGCTTAGGAAGCTGATTACACTTCTTTGTGTAACATCTAATTCGTAATAATTATTCACAAATGTAAACCAAATATCAAAAGCTGTTTTAGCCTCACCTATCATGAAAACTTGACGAATCCTTATAATAATAATAATAATAATAATAATAATAATAATAATAATAATAATAATAATAATAATAATAATAATAATAATAATAATAAAGCTCCTTAAAATCTAACAACATTTTTTAATTAAAACTTCTGAATGATATTTAATCTCGTTAGAGATAATTACACCTCTAATATTTATCATAAATTACGCAAATAAATTCCGTAACAGTGTAGCAGAACTATGAGAATAACAGAGAGGGAGAATTTGACCGAATATTTCAAAAAAGGAAACATCGAAAATGTGCCTATAATATAAACACATTATATAGACTTTTACTAGATAACCTACCTAGACAGGTAAAGAGGCAAAGTTTCCCTGAAGATTCAAGTGATCAAGCCCTAGCTGACACAAAAATAATGGTAATTTAATACGTAGTGATGAAAGTAATAAGTACATTCCGTTTATATAATTTCCTGTCGTTCTAATAATTGCTTTTTCAGGGTTAATCGCCTATGTTCATCATTCTTTTGGGAGGATAATGGTAGCAAACTAGGTTAGTTTTGTCTGGGAAGAATACGCCGACAGTTGCAGAGCAACTAAGCTGGTATCTGAAATATGGCGTTTATATTCCGTGGCGATTTCCTCCTTCAGGCGTAAATCGTCGTTAGTAATGTTCTAGAGCACGTTCTGCTCAGGCTCTACTAAAAATGTTCTCGCCGAAAGACGAGAGTATACTGTTTCTCGTGGTCTATCTGATATGGTCAGCAGGGTGTCGAATGCATGCTGACCTCTGACTGGCTGAGGAGGAAGCTCGCGCTGTGGCTGGCTGGCAAGACGTTCTCGTAAACCAAGAACTTGAAAACTTACGAGCTATGGTCTTGCTTCTTCATCCTTGCTGAGGGGAGAGGCTAGTGTATGACGGCATTAGCTGGCATCACCCTGAGATTATTTTGAAAGGTCGCCTGACAGTTCGCAGAATCTCTGACATTATTTTGTGATTCCCGTTCGGGAACGCTGTTTCCCACGGTGTCTGGCGCAGGTCTATTGTTTCGTGAATAATAGGCCACCTAATGTTGGTAAACCGGATGAACACTTCTTAGGTGGTATTCAAGGAGGGCTTCTCATGCTTTATTAAGAGCGGCTCTAGCAGCTGTAGGTGCTTCGGGTCAGGGGCCTTTCCAAATACATACGTGTTCTGCGCTATTGTATATCTTGTGATGATAGAATGGTGCGCGTCTCTCATATGGTTATTTATAGCACCTTCTTGATCATGACAGTAGATCTTTTTGTCAGTTTTCATGGTGATGAAACCAATGATGGAGCTATTACATCCACGGATGGGCATTTTAATCTGTATGCTACCTTAGCCTATTTAAGAGACTCTCTCGATGGCGGGGCTGGTTTTGTTTATTATCACATTTTGCGCGGCTGTTTTGACAATAAATGATGAAGTCCAACCGCGTGTTAATATTGGTGGTGGAGACGTTATCTATGACAATTTTCTTGATGGCACTTTTGATTTCTAGATATTTAGGATACATCCTCACTTTATGATAAACTTTGACACTGACTTCTAACTCTGGCTGTGACTGTTCACGGTCGTTTTATCTCCGATCTAGTGCCATGAGCATTTTTTTTTATTAACTTGATGGTTGGAGTACCCATAATTTATACTTATTTGGGAAATGCGGTCTAGTTCTTAGTGAGTATCCTGCCAAGAGAATGTCGCCTTAAGAAGGCTATATATAATAGTTGGGTTCTTCCATCGTGAAGGCCACTCACTATCTCCGTTAAGACAAAGGCCGAGGTTAGTGTTCTTCAAGTACAGAGATGTTCTTAGGGCGTCGTCGGTTTGTGAGATTGGGACGTCAAGGAAGGGGAGCTTGCCACTACTACCCTACAAAACCCAATAGAGTAGTTTAAACAGCTACATTCTTCGAGTGCACTGCGAGGAATTTCATTGTCGTCCTCGGCCTGTTTAAAAATATTAATATAACGTGGGCAGATGCAGAGGTTTTGGATATAGGAAAAAACCGCTCCTCTACTGCCCCATATAAAACTTGGCGAAAATCACGCCTAAAGGCAAACCCATCGCAAAACCGTCTTCTTGTCTGTACCTTGTTGGTGAAGAAAAGGGCCTCCTTTGTGCATATCTCAAGGAGGGTCTTTACGGACCATCCAGAGTGATTTAACTGGGGTGTGGAAGGATCCTTACAGGCATGGTAGAGAATTAGTTAGAAAGTTTCGCTACAGGAAAACTGGTAAATAAGGATTCGACCCCACGAGAGGCGATGGTTCCAACTCCGGGGGAATCCTCGACATTTTCTAGGAATTCCGCTGATGATCTGGGGCTAAGGAAGCCAGGCATGAAAGGCGTGTGGGTTTGATTGGGGCCCTTAGCCAGACTATAGGTAGATGCGGGGGTTTGGCTAATGATGGTGCGGAAGCGGTTCCCGGATTTATGGGTCTCAGCATTCTTATACCTAGAACCTAAACCATGATCCCAGCCGATGGGCGGAAGGTGTGTGACGTTGGAAATTGCACTGATGACTCCAATTATGCTATTCTCTTTTCTTGACGCCTTATACAAGTTTTTTTTGAAAGGCGCTCGAACTTCGTGTGATCAGGCAAGATCTCGTCATTCTCTTGGTGGTATTCAGATGTGTTAATCAAGAGGAAGGCTGCTGTTTTCTCTGCCTGGCTCACAGTAATGTTTTCGTTTTGCTGAGGGCCTCAGCAAGCCTAAAAGACGGTCTTCCACATAATAATAATAATAATAATAATAATATTATTATTATTATTATTATTATTATTATTATTAATTATAGGATTCAAGATTGTAAAATCGTGATTTTTTTAATGAGAAAATTCAAAATATAATTGCCACTTTTGTTGAAACGCCCAGTCAGATAAATACTGAACCTGGTACAAATGAAAGGTTAATGAGATTTAACAACAAAAATAATGATGATATTAGGATTATCAAAAAGGCAAAAAAAAAAAAAAAAAAACTGTGAAACATATCCTATATCTGTGTGTGAGTTTGTTAGAGTGGGATCTTTTCCAGCCCTACTGATATAACAGTGAAAGTTACAAGTGCCAGTATTTCTGAGTACATGCTCCCTTCATCAGGGACAGTGGTTATTGTCAAGCCCGTCTTCAAAGTTGTACTTGATCATCAAAATTAAAGTTCATACAGACCTGTTTTAAATTTGGTTTGTGTCCAAAGCGCTAGAATGTGTAAGTTTATTGCCGGATAGTCAGTCGGCTTATAAGCAACTATATTCTATAGAGGCTGTTGTGTACTCTGTTCCAAATGTTCTATTAGAACTGACGGATGAAGGCAAATGTGGTATTTTGGTCTTTATCGATTTCAGTGTTGCTTTTGATACAGTTATGCATGATCCTCCAAATAATTTACAATACATTGGAATTACTGGAGAAGTATTTGAGTATTTGAAAAATTACATTAGTTACAGAAAAAACTGTGCACGGACCAGAACTCGCATCCATTTTAAGAAAAACTAAGCAGAAGTATACCCCAAGGAGGTGCGCTGGGTCCAGTCCTATTGACTGCTACGGGGACATGGGGTAAAGTTTAAACCATTTGCGGATGGCATCAAATGATATTTTTCCATGGACGACTTCGGAGACACAGTTGAGAAACTAATTGATGTTCTTACTAGTAGAATGTTGGTAGGAAAGAAAAAATTAAGAGTCCTAGTTGATTTTGGGGTAAACATAAATATTATTCCCGTGTTGACTACTAACAGAGCACCTGACTTAGGTGTACGATTGGACTGAATTCGTCTCCCAGTACGCAGGTCAGTAAAGTTGTAAGGGTTACTGGATTTCATCTTAGAAATATTGTTTTTATTAAAAAATTCTTAATGAGTGTTCTGTAAAGAAAAATTGTGATCAATTGTGTCATAAATAGACAGGACCATTGCAACTCCATCTGTCATAATCTGCAACATGCTAACCTGCAGAACATATTAAATAGAGCGTCAAGAGTAGAATAGAATTACCATGCATGGCTCCCTATCAAAGATGGAATAATGTTTAAATAAGTGAACAGACTCATCAAGCTGTTGCGACTGGATGTCCAAAAACTTTGAAAGAACTGGTGTGCATAAGTACTTCTAACGGACGGAGCCAACACAAGGTTAGCTACAGATGATCTCAAGCTATTTGTGTCAAGATGCACTTCGAATGTTAGTCTTAGCACCTTTAAATTTGTACCTCCAAGACTGTACATTGAGCTCCCACTTGAAATCAGGACTGAAAATGTCAAGTATTCCAGAAAAAACTAGACATTCTCTGTTATGAGAGTGTGGATTTGGCAATTAAAGTGGCACTATGCTGTATAAATTTTAGAATGCCCCTGCGTCATTATGTATATGTTAACTGGTTTTCTCTCTGCATTATTGCCTAAATGCCAAGTGAGTTTGCACGTCTTGCCGAGCGCCTTCGGCGGGATGGGACCTGAGAAAAAAGAAAGAAACTAAACATGCATAGCAAATAGGTACAAGTCTTCCCGCGAATGATAATGCAACGCCACCTTCCGTACGATTCAATTTAAGGTTCCTGCGACACATTAAAATTGTCACATCTCTGAACAGCCATTCCTCTCTGTCTACAAGTAATGTTCATTTAATGCACAGTTTACATAACAGAAACGTTATTTCTACGTGCTTCATCTTTCATTCCTATCGTTATAAAATGTACGATACGTTGGGCGCCATGACGCCGTGATGGTTTTGCTGTCAAGAGTGTCAGTGGTAGTACCTTGCGGTACCGCAGTTACCTAGAGAGCTGAAGGTGTATACTGTCATTTTTGATAACGTATTCAATATCCCTGGCGTTTTCCCTTGTTTCATGTTATTTGCTAATATTTAGTGATCTATAGTGGCAATAATGCACGTGAAAAGACGCTAGCAAATGCAGAGGGCTAGGGGTCAGCACAGACGAAGAAAAGATTCGAAAAAGGATTATAAATTGTCCCGCTTTAGCAGGTGAAGATGGCTTTGTTTCAAAATGTGGAATAATTGGTCACTCCTATAGGTGTAAAAACAAGCGAAATCCGCACGAAATTACTGGGTTCAGATAGGAGCCCACTGCACAGATGTAATAGCATAATGATACTGAAAGAGGACAGACTAAATAGTATCATATCAAGTCGTGTGGTGTGAGATCAGTGATATTTTTCCCTGATAAATTGGCATTAGTTATGCTTAGTAGTTGTTCAAGACGATACCTTTCGGTTGAATATCCACCAAGTTATTCAGAGTAGTACCCCTTATAACGGTGTGGTAGAATAGGGCCACGCAGTCATCTACAGTGGTTGTAAGTACATAGTATAACATTAGCTTTCAAAAGACTTTGTTCTCTTTGATTATTTTTTAAGTGCATGCTTCAGAGAGAAATACAATGATATGCAGGATAAAAAGTATCGTAACCAAGGCTTTGTTAGAAGGAGAGACGTAACATTTGTAAACTTTAATAGCAATCTACTTCAAAATCGATTTTCAAAATTTCTAAGCCGTAGAACTGATATTTTTCACGATAGAAAATTACAGTAATTTAAAAAAGCATTTTAATTCTAAAGTTGTGTTACGTTGTTAGATGGTATAATTTTGAAGTTTCTATTGGGTCTATTTTTGTAGATTAGGAAAGTCAAAATTTTGTATTAGGGGCATACCATACCCTCTGAATAGCCGATATACCTTTAAAATTTAAAAATTAAGATTTATGCTAATTTATATTCTATAACCATCTAACTTTAGCCTGGCACGTAAATTTGAACCGTCCGCTGCACAAAATTGACGTTAAAAAAGCAAAACAAAACAACAAAATTAGAGAGAGAGAGAGAGAGAGAGAGAGAGAGAGAGAGAGAGAGAGAGAGAGATGCCGACGACGGTGGATTTGAACACGTTATCAAGATGTTTTGGTAGCAATAATCTGTAGTAACTATTAGAATTACAAGAATATTTGTCGTCTTTAGGATCATATACGTTAAAGAATGCTGTGTGTGAGAATAGCACAGCATTCTTTAATGTATATTGATTCTATAGACGACAATTATCCTTGTAATTCTAGGTATGTTGTGCTGAAAATTTCAAGCCTTGTAACTCAAAACTACTTTTTGGGATTCAAATATTTGCCTGAATTCTAGAAATAATAGGAGCTTTTTGAAACTGCTCCTGTGAGTGCATATTGGATGTGCCTTTCTCGCGTAATTTCGTTTTTTATAACGTGAATGATTATAGTGCTAGAAGGAATTTCAATAAGAAAAATACTATTTTCGTGACGTCACGCGTGACAATTTTAATGATACATATATATATATATAATATATATATATATATATATATATATATATATATATATATATATATATATATATATATATATATATATATATATATATATATATATATATATATATATATATATATATATATATATATATATATATATATATCTATTTGAGATTTTAGGAAAAACGAAATTACACGTTGCTTGTCTAATATTTGAATATCTACATACAAAATGAGGTGAGTCTAGGGTAAATAACAAGACCGCAATAAGTTTGTGACGTAATACGACGGTAGGACGGGCTGACATATCGCGTTCTTAGGTTCACATAAAGTTGGCAATGGTATTATAATTGTACCCTGAAAGTATAAGATGAAATATTAAATATTTTTTTTTATTAATATTTTTGTGTCAGAGGGTATGGTATGCCCCTAGGATAATGTTATCAACTATTTGTAATAACTGTTTTATTGTTTATAATGTATATAATTTAGTTTTTTATTTTGATATCCAGGCTCCATAGTTATTGAGAAGATGCGAAAATTGTTTTAAAATGTGAAAAATTACAATAATTTGAAAATTATGGAAGAATTCCCGTGGAAATTTGTCAGAAATTACAATGGAGGTAACTCGTGATATGTAGTAAAATTCATTGAGAGACAGTAATAACTAAAATAACTGAAATTATCCATCTGAATTATTAATGGCAAGTTTGATAGATAAAATAATATATGTATTAAGGAAAATTTAATTTCATTTAGTCTCTCTCTCTCTCTCTCTCTCTCTCTCTCTCTCTCTCTCTCTCTCTCTCTCTCTCTGTAAAGTGCAGCCTGTCATACACAAAAAACCTAACAAAAATTAGATAATATTTTTTTTATATTCCGTATCATGTGTGCCATTTAATGTAAATGTCTTCGAATGCTTCAGGTACATCTGGGTGAGTAGAGTTGGAAATATGAAAGTGCATAATGACCTTCCTCATTAGTAGGCATGTCGAAGTGAGGCCCTTGACATTAATGCATTGTTGCTTGATGGTGGATCCTCGTTAGCACGCGCATTTCTATTATCTCCAAACGAGGGTCTTGTGGCTTTCGACCTCAGTAAGCTTTTATTGAGTGTCGGTATCTTTCGCACGCTCCGATGACTCTCTCTCTCTCTCTCTCTCTCTCTCTCTCTCTCTCTCTCTCTCTCTCTCTCTCTCTATCTATATATATATATATATATATATATATGATAGAGAGAGAGAGAGAGAGAGAGAGAGAGAGAGAGAGAGAGAGATTACTGAGGGTCAGAGCCGATTCTCATAAAGGTGTTAGTCATCGCACTGGTTGCAGATTGTCAATCCCGAAATTTGCAATATCAGAAATCATTCAAAAATTTTTGATACCAGTATCAACTATTTTGACTTCCCTGTTTTGGGCCAAGCAAGTTGTTAATATGAAGTGCTTATTTTTGAATTGTTATTTATTAAGCAGTTAGTACCCAAGTTGAACTCATACACCTTCTTTGTACAGTTGTAGCTGCCTTCAGCCAGTTTTCTTCTCCTCTTTCCTTTCCGTTTTGAGTCATTCAGCCTTCTTTTTGGTCTATCAGGTGCTTTTCTTGAAATGTCTTGTTTTTGTATATATATATATATATATATATATATATATATATATATATATATATATATATATATATATATATATATATATATATATATATATATATATATATATATATATATATATAGTATGTTGAGACTCTTGAAGTAATCAGTTTTTTTCTGTGTATTTTTAATTTGTGTATTATCTCTTTTAGCCTCGATGATGTAACTATGTGTTACGAAACGCGTCGGCAAATAAATATCACCTATCGATGACCGGCTATCCCCTTGTCACTCTGTCCTTTATATCGGGACTCTGTGCTGGCTTCCTTAAGCGGCTCACATGGAGTCTAACCACTGGTTCTACGTTTTTCTGTTCCTGATCCGGGTCCGCTCCAGAGGATTCGCACATTTTCATCAATTAATTCGCAGACGCTGTGGAGCAGATGTTTTGTCTCACTGCAGATCCCTGGAGGGGCCTTCAAAACAACTTGAGAAAACTAAATTGGACCTGGATTATTTTTTTACATTACTGTTAACTCAAAACAATTGTGCTGAATTTATTAAATTTAAACTGGATCGTGCCTCTTTATACCTTACTGAATTCTATGTGGATGCCACTAACAAATTATTAAACATGAAAATCAATAAAAAAAACTCTTTTGTAACTAAACATTTGTCAATGGTACAAGATTTGTATCGTGTTCGTAGCACCTTACTTTTATCGATTTTATTATTTCTCATATTCTTTAAAAAAAAAAGCATATCAAAAGAAGCGCGAAGAATTCGAGAAGTTAACATGGCTTTGTGGCTATTACAATTACATATGTATCTGGTAAAAAGTGACCAGTAGATTCTACATTATATATATATATATATATATATATATATATATATATATATATATATATATATATATATATATATATATATATATATATATATACTATAACATATACACATACATATTTGTGCATATATATATATATATATATATATATATATATATATATATATATATATATATATATATATATATGTGTTATTATTATGTTATTTTTTAGTGGTTTTAATGGAGCAATCTTATTTCGGGTTTAGCATAGCAGCGAGTCAGGTTCTCGGCAGCAGCTTTAGCAACGTGGAGTCTCTGTTGGAACAGCAGGTATTCCTCACCTGTTGGCCTCAGCAGCTGATGGATGGTGGGATAGCTAAATCATAGTCTTCGTTGATCTTCCTGTATAACAGCAGACGTGCTGTTTCGACGTTTCTATCGTAATTCGTCTGTGTTGGTGATTGTGTTCCAGTTGAGTAGTTGGTGGCTGCTTTGGTGTCTTCACAGGAGTTCGTCTGATTGCATTCGTCCTTCTTGACAGCTGGGTCTGTCGTGTTATCTCCACGGAGATTGAGATTGTGTTTATCGGTGTTACCCCCAGTGATTTCATGTTGTTGCTTTATCATTTGTTCGATTGTTTATGCTGCCTGTTTGTTTATTGGCAACGTCTGTTTATCTGTTTATGCTGTCTGTATTGTTCTAGTAAGTGATGTTATTTTGGTATAATTATTCATTTAATTATTATTATTAATGGTGTAGAGCAGTGTATGGCTCGAGTAACTGTATTTTGGGATGCTTTTTCATCATTATTTTGATTGTGATTGTTTAGTCATTTGTGTGGTCCTTAAGACTTGTTTATTGATTTTGACTGCTGCTGTGTTAACATTTATTTGAAATGGTTATGTATGCTAAACCTGGACTCACTTGTATACATTGTAAATTACTATACATAATAAATTAGGATTAAGGTAACTTTTGTGGTTTGTTTTGCTCCCTCCTCCGGGTTTCTCTGATCCTGCCAGTCATTCCAGCCCAATTTCTTTTTATTCTGAACCTGCTGATCTCTAAAAGACGAGATCGTTACAAATATATATATATATATATATATATATATATATATATATATATATATATATATATATATATATATATATTATATAACACGGACAAAATTAAAGCTTACTGAGGTTGAAAGCCACAAGACCCTCGTTTGGAGATAATAGAAATTCGCGTTCTAATGAGGATTCACCATCAAGCAACAATGCATTAATGTGTAGGGCCTCACTTCGACATTCTTACTAATTTTTTACATTTACAGCGTATTTCCAGTTAATAGTGTTCCACAAAGAGCCCTCCCCAAAAAAAACTCTGGCAACAATATTCTTTATTCTAGTTACAGTATCATATATATATATATATATATATATATATATATATATATATATATATATATATATATATATATATATATATATATATATATTATATATATATATATATATATAAAATATATATATATATATAAATATATATATATATATATATATATATATATATATATATAAAATATATATATATATTATATATATATATATAATATAATATATATATATATATATATAAATATATATATATATATATATATATATATATATATATATATATATATAATATATTATGTTATATATATATTTATATATGTATATATATG
This sequence comes from Macrobrachium rosenbergii, assembly GCF_040412425.1. Taxonomy (NCBI): domain Eukaryota; kingdom Metazoa; phylum Arthropoda; class Malacostraca; order Decapoda; family Palaemonidae; genus Macrobrachium; species Macrobrachium rosenbergii. The sequence goes on from NC_089744.1 coordinate 7,079,476, forward strand.
TTACATATATATTTATATATGTTATATATATATTTAGATATTTATATATATATATATATATATATATATATATATATATATATTTATATATATATATATATATATATATATATATATTTATATATATATATATATATATATATATATATATATATATATATATATATATTTATATATATATATATATATATATATATATATATATATATTCTTACGTTCTACGTTCTGGTGTCTGTTGGATGAATGTACAGGGATTTCTTATCATTTAACTGCCGTAAGGGGCCAACAGATACCACCCAGAATGTAATAAATGGATGGGAAAAGGATGGCTTACCTTGATATCACCATTAATTAACCAGGGAGTGGAAGGTCGCCAGGGGAAATGAGTATCAGATTACGTTAAACTGAAATTATGTACAGATGAAGCAATCAAGAAATTTATCTGAAAAGGCTGATGGTACAGCAAGCAAGCACATATAATGTGCAATAATATTAGGAAATGTGTAGCGAATCTCTGAATATGAAAAGGTGTCTACTGATTGAATGAAGTTCAATGTCAAGATCTTGTGCACAATGGTGAGGGGGGACTAAGGAGTGCGTCTCAGGAAATTCTTGCGTATATCAGAAATGGCAGTACTTCTAAGTGGAACTGATTCACAAGGCTGGGACCGACCGCTTGGGAGCAGAGTAGCAGGATATCTGGAAGAGAATTCCCGGTTAGCATTCAAAACTAAGAGTTTCTCTCGCATGAATTAACTAGGCACCATTGAGGAATGGATCAATCAAATTTAATTAGCCCTTGGTAACACTATGGAGGGAGTAATCTGATTCTGATCACTGAGTTAATTTAATTGGAGCTTAGGGGCGAATCATGGGGCAACTTGGTTGGTAGGTTTGATTTAACATAGGGGGCTTTGTTTATGAGAATGAAAAGTTGGAAATATTGAAAATATGGAGAGAAGTTCACGAGAAGGGACAGTAACTGGCTTGGGACCAAATGCTTTCAGACATACCTTACTCCTTATGCGTAAAGCTCTTAGCATGGGATGAAAATGGCAGCCCGTCTTGCATTTTGTTCTACCCAGAGAGACGGGAAGAGGCCCAATAGGACTCAGTGGTGGTTAGCGGAGGAGTGCGTGAGCCCAGCCACGGGCATCGCGTCTGCCTTGTTGTTTTGCTTAAAATCCAGGACATTGGCCATCTGAAAGCAGTCACACAGCCAACAGAAGGTTATAGGGAAAATAGTTCTTATAGTTAAGGACTTAAGTGTTAGGATCATAGCCTACCTACAACCCGGATTCTTCCCTATTCACTAACGGCTACCTGAGACCCCAAAACATCCGATGGGGGGCTTAAGGAGCGGTATTGTATTCCCCAAATCAGGTGGCCTGGGGGGGCTAGACCTACTCATTTTACTTCGCTGGTGATGGCGATTCTCAGCTGCTGTTAAATTTGAATTTCTACCTAACTGGATAAAAAGGCACGTATGGAAATATGAAAGAATATGTATGAAATACTGTAACTAGAATAAAGAATATTGTTGCCAGAGTTTTTTGGGGGTCTCTGTGGAACTCTATTAATTGAAAATATGCAGTTAATGTAAATGATTTTTTGGAGTAAAGAATCTCAGAGTTGCCATATGCAGAATTTATTTTTTGCTATGTTTTATCAAATCATTTTTATGTAATGTTCATATAAATTCCGCAATTATTTTCGCGGTCATCACTCCGCACGTTCGTCTCCACATAAAATAATTTGTCTCATTTTATTGTCACTTGAATATAGATGATCTTTATTTCACTACTGGTTTTTATTTTCTTTTGAAGTCTCGACTATGCTCCTGCCATTATGTGTTCTTTATGACATCGTATTTTTTTTATTGGTTTTCGTTCTTCTGCATTATATTTTCTAGGTGCTCTGGTAGAATAATTCCTACCCTGCCGTTAGTTCTGTCGATGTCGACAAATCTGGCGTTCAGAATACTGTATTACGTAGTATTTGTCATTGATATTACAACACGCTGAGTTCACATAACCTTTCGTCAAATATTCCTAGGGCGAGCATTTTTAATGTGCTATTTCTATCTGTACGTAGCAACCGTATATTAAAATATATGAATCTTTTTAAATATAATAATTTATTTCCTCATAATACAATTCTTTACCTCCGATTTCTCGTTTTTCCTGGTGGTATTGAGATCAGGGAAGCATCTGACCCTCATGACATACTTCTAACATTGCAGTATATTTATTGAGACTCACCCCTTCTCCGATATAAATTTATTTATATCCATTAAAGTGAAGGAAATTACGGCAGACAAATGATTTTTCCGGCGTAGCTTATCTCATTCTGTGAAAGGTCACTCTCAGTATCAATAAATTCCATACATTTGATTGAGTGTTGAAAGCTCTCCTCCTAAAGCAGTGGCTGTAAAGAAAAGTCTATTAAATTTTTCACCCTGCCAGTGGAAAATTTAAATTTAAAAGAATCTTGCTTTAGTCACCAAAGAGAAAGTTTCTTTTTTTCCTAGTTGGCCATGTAAATCAAAGTTAAGAATCGTTCTCATATTATAGTTATTATATAGAGAGGGTTTTTGTCGGGTTGGCATTCTGTATGCTCAGGTGAGGGGGAAAGTTTTTATTGAATAGAAAGCAAGCGTAATGCTTTTTTTTTTTTAGTGAGAAAGTATAACTGAAAATCAACTCTTCCCCTATAAAAGCTGGTTAATGAGTTTTTTCTCCATTTAAGTACCATCTCTAAATCCATCAATATTATATCGGCAAATCAATGAGTAGAACAACACAAAAAATTTTCATAGTTAAGTAATACCGTGCCGTAGAATACCCAGAATAAATAAGACAAAATATGCTATTTTTCGCCACATTAAGACCTTCACAATGTATTTCTAACACCGCTCATTGCTTGAACTTACACCTCGGTTAGCAAATCTCTTCTCCTTGAAAGAGTAAAAGGTTTTCGAGACGCGAACGGTAGAACCGAATGGAGTCGGTGGGAGAACAAAGAGACCATTAGCAACTCCTCCCACTTATCAAGTGAGCCCTTTTAGTCAAAAAGACTTTAATGCCTAAACGATTATTTTCTTTTTTCTAACGCTGGCTGAAGAGAAGAGAAACTGAAAAATTCGTAATGGGAACAGTTGCTTAACGGTAGAAGGTCTCGTCCCATTTGTAAAATTTATTGGGAAACAGTAAACAGTAATGACTTGTTATAACTTTAATACTTCTCAGTTAATGTGTGATGCCAACTATCGTATGGTACTATTTAAAATGTTCGTTATGTAAGATGGAAACCCAGTAAATTATTTAGTGTAATTCAGATGCATGGCCAACAGATGTTCAAAACCTTTGGATAAAACGAAAGATATAGAAACTTGGCGGTAAAGAGTAATGCTATATCTGCCCCAACCACATTTCCCTAATGGAATATCATTATAAATTTTCCAAGAATCTAAAAAAAATGTCTCTTGTAGCTAACCTACGAAAAATGACAAGGAACTTACGAGCTAAGTGATCAGCATCTTTCACCCCCCCCCACAAAAAATAAACAAATATAAATAAGGGGATAATACCATTTGGGTCTGCACATCCATTAGCATCTAGGTTATGTAAAACAGTCTCCATCGCGGAACCAGCAGTTATGCCAGTCAGTTTACCTTTAGGAAAGCAGGAAAGAGGTATATTGAGTTTCTTATTGCTCTACTTATTTTGTGTGTATGTGTTTGTGTGTGGTTTTGCAGAATTATACAATACCCATATCGCCAAAAATTATCCATGATCACAGGCAAATATTCTTCACATAAATTCTTAGAGCTAATAAACGTTGCTTTCTCTGTGGCAACCTATCAGTAGTGTTAGAATTCATGTGAGAGTGCGAGTTTTGCCTCAGTGTGAATGTAACACAGGTGGTCTGCATTGATGGCATAAGTATTCCCACTGAAACTATAGTGCTGACTGGAAATATTTCCTTTTTCTTTTACATAAAATTTACATCGACCCTTTTTAGTTACCTCATCAAAGAAAATATCACCCGGGTAAAAGCGTACTCGAATATATATATATATTTTATTTTTTAATATTTTTCTGCCGTGAAAGCGTTCGAATTTATTTACTCGCATTTCTGCATGACGATATAGAAACAAATAGGGGATGGAGAGAGAGAGAGAGAGAGAGAGAGAGAGAGAGAGAGAGAGAGAGAGAGAGAGAGAGAGAGAGAGAGAGAGGCGAATTTCGTTTGACTGAGTTGTTTAGTAACAGGCACAGCGGCTTATACACGCGTTTTCACCCACAGCCTCGTTTTGATACAAAAAGGTGGAATGTGTAAATACGCTTTGAAATTTTTGTCAAAATGCATCTCGACCGGAATAATCGGATCAAGTAATATATCTTTGTAAAATGTATTTCATTCTACAGCGGAAAAATGAGGGAAATTCCATTCCAATATTATGTATGAAATATATGATTGCATTTCTATACGGCCAGAAATATCATCGCGTGGTATGGGAAACGAAATAAGACATTTTTATTTGGATGTGTTTTGCGTCAATTTCTATATTCTTAGTGTGTTTAGTTTTGGTAGAGACCTAAACACATTTACCCAGGTAATATGAAGTTGAATCTTCATTTCGAAATAGTTTTGTATGTCCAGCTTACGAAATGACTGTTGGAAATGTAATGAGAATTATTTCAATATTTGGCAAAATCTCTTTCAACAGATATTTGCAAACTTATATTGTAAAACAAGTAGAAATCTGTAATAAAACAAAACAGTTTTCCAGCTCTCCCCTTTGCATAGAACATAAAAATGAATATATATTTAAAAGAGAAAATCCTGTTGAATCCAAAAATCCTCCCCCGGCGCTAAAATCCTGCAACAAAGCGTAAATCCTGCAACTCCTCTCTGGTACTTCCAAGCAGTTAAACCTGGTATTCGCTCCACCATCCATGGTGAAAAAAAAAACTGTGGATTTTCTTATCTTGTTCCCAGATGCTTTTCCTCTCGTGAGGATGTGATAAATGGGGCCCCTCTTTGCCAGTTCTCAGAAAAAAAGCACATCGAATTACTTCGATACAGTTTTTTTATTACATGATTATATCGTGTTTCACAGGTATGATATTTTTTTATTATTACCTTTCTATGAATATTTCATATACTGATAAAACAGAATAAGAAAGAAGGCAACCTTTAGAGAGAAAATGAACGGATAACAGAACAGACCACTGCCATTTAGAAGAAAGTTTGATTTTCATTTTTCGGTTGCTATATAGTGTGTTTTTTCCAACGAGTTGTTGCCATGGCAACCGTCTTTCATTTTTCAACCGAGATCATGACTGACGAAATTTGCTATGCAATTATTGATCGCAACATCTCTAATAACTTTGGACATGTGATGCAAATTAGGTAGTTTTGTTTCAGGGAGGGATGTCTCGCTACGGAAGTTAGTTTTGACAACCTATAAACAACTATATTTGAGAAAAAAAAACAACCCTTTTATCTTTGATTTGAGAGAGCGCTGTGTTGGACCAGAAAATTCTGGGAGAGGACTGTCTTTTTACAATATGGTCAGTTATGCAGCATTGTGTTATTAAAATAGGTCAATTATGCGGCGTTATTTACGTAATGAAACAATTAAGAGCTGTTATGAAATGAGGTTCTTAAGGTGGTTTTTGTAGAGTGAACATGGATAATATTGTAAATCTTATGACAAATGACAGGTAACAAACGATGCACATCTGGTTTCACTCAATATATTATCATACGAGGACGCTGTTACATTGTTTTGACATCCTCATAGAAATTAAGCTATCTTACTAAGTGCATTAGTGATTGCATCAGGTTAATTTACCTCAAAACAGTGGGTAATATACAGTAGTATATGTACAGTACTAGCTGAACAACTTGGCGCTCCCTAGGAAAACTCTGAATGACAGTCTACGTGTAGGGGGAGGGAAAAGGGAAAGGGGACGGGGAGGGAAGAGGGAAGGAGGGGAAGGGAGAGAAGGGAGGGGTTTGTGTTGACAGTCCGACTGACAGTTCTACTTTTTACATTCGAGTGTTCACCCTTCGAACAGTCATGGGTGAACTGACAGGTATTACTGTGGTAACTGTCCCTTTCATCCAGGTACTACTGTGGTGACCATCCCTTTTACCTAGGTAATACTGTGGTGACTGTCCCTTTTATCTAGGCATTACTGTGCTGGCTGTCACCTTTAACCAAGTATTCCTGTGCTGCCTGTCCCTTTTATCCAGGTTTTACTGTGGTGGCTGTTCCTTTTATCCAGAAATTACTTTGGTGACTGTCCTTTATATCCAGGTATTACTGTTCTGTCTGTCCCTTTTATCCAGTTATGACTGTAGTGACTGTCCTTTTATCCAGGTATTACTGTGCTGTCTGTCCCTTTCATCATTCAGGTGTTACTGTGCTGACTGTCACTTTTATTCAGGTATTACTATGCTGCCTGTCCCCTTTAACAAGGTATTACTGTGCTGTCTGTCCCTTTTATCCAGGTATTGCTGTTGTGACTGTCCCTTTTATCCAGGTATTATTGTGCTGACTGTCCCTTTTATCCAGTTATTACTGTGCTGTCTGTCCCCTTTATCCAGGTATAACTGTGGTAACTATCCCTTTTATCCACGTATTACTGTGGCGACTGTCACTTTTTATCCAGGTATTACTGTTCTGTCTGTCACCTTTAACCAGGTATTGCTGTACTGTCTGTCCCTTTTATTCAAGTATTGCTGTGGTGACTGTCCCTTTTATCCAGGTATTACTGTGTTGACTGTCCCTTTTATGTAGTTATTACTGTGCTGTCTGTCCCCTTTATCCAGTTATTATTGTGGCGACTGTCCCTTTTATCCATGTGTTACTGTGCTGTCTGTCACCTTTAACCAGGTATTGCTGTACTGTCTGTCCCATTTTTACCTAAATATTACTGTGGTGACTGTCCCTTTTATCCAGGTATTACTGTGCTGTCTCTTCCTTTTATCCAGGTATTATTGTGGTGATTGAAAAGCTTTTTCAGTAATATATCTCTATGGTCTCAAGTACATGAAATGAGGTATGATAAATCTGTAGAGTTTACTTACCACATTAGTTACATAAGGAAGGGGAAAGGGGATGGGGGAAGGGGAAGAGGCCAGGGTTACGGGTTTGATACCAACCCTGTTATCTAAGTTGGGTCAAATGTTGGCCACGTTTAAAATTTCGTCCAGAGCGGTCAAGCGGTTCGGATTTCTATAGCACACAAACATACATACAAACCTACAGACATTTATTTTTACATACAGTGTTTCAATATGTGAGAAGTGAAACTGTGAATATGATTTTTATTACTTCATAAAGTTCACTCATTTCAATTTAGTATTTTTAATAACCACTTTTCCTTTAACAATAAGTTAATCTTTACATAGAATGCGTTTGTAATTGTTTTCCTATTGACTTCTCATTCTTATTACTTTTCAGCGTTGTGTAAAAAGACCTAAGATGAGGTTTAATTGTTTACGAATGTCATTGCTATTGTAAATATAAAATTATGCATTCTTATAGCATGTGATGAATGATCCACACCCTTATGAATACATATGCTGCATATCTTCTGCGTTAGCAAGACTGTTCTTAAATGTATGTCATTTAACATACTCACGTATGCTAATGATAGCGAATTAAAGTATTGATTGACAGATCAATCTACTAATAATAAGTCTACTAAAAAGCTTGTCAATAGCGTCAAAGCTTCAATTATTATTTCAGGGACCATGACATGTTGAGAAATAATGAACCATTAGCACTGTAACCGAAAAGAGGAAGTGAGATTAGTGTTTGAGTTATTAAGGCGTTTACGTATTCCAGCAAATTATTTCAATGTAACATTCTTCAAAGTAGTCTCGATGAAGATTGGAGTTTTCTACTCTCAAAGGGATAACTCATATTTTCCCGGACAAGAAGGACTCCGCTAATTTCCACGACTTAATTGCAATTTCATATTCTATTCTCAATGGGCGGTTCGTCTAGAAAAGCCAGGAGAAGGTCTACTCTTATTAGGTTTTACATTTTATGACATGGGATTTATTCTTGCGAATATTTCAGCTGCTATTTTTCATGGAATCGTATATCTGGATAACAGTCTTTTACCTCTTCACATTGAAATATTTTTCAGATATTAACCGTTTTGTCATGAACATATGTGTAATGATATCAGCTAGCCTATATATTACTTAAGAGTATATATAAAATGTATACTTAAGTCTGCATATTTTTCATTGCGAAGTAAAGTATTCACGGTTATTAATTATTTAGGAATGGGAGTGAGAGTAAAAAAGAAAATGGTCTAAGCCACGTTAATCCTTTTCGTAGTGAATCAGGGATAAAATCCCTGAATAGAAAAGTAATAATTAACTATGCTGAAGGATCCCCGTATAACCTAGTGGCTGAGCAATACTGTTTGTCGGAAGGTGATCAGAATATTATAGGCCATATACAAAACCTCATTATTCAACGGATAAGTAGCGAACTGGTGAAAAGAACAAACAAAAAACCTTACGCTCTTCATCGCAGAAATTCATTTGATCTTTAGGAAAGAAATATGCTTCATATTCTTATGTGACGGGGGTAAAAAGAATTATAGTCCAATTTAAATGTATGCTAAATCCTTAATAAAACTGATTAGATTTCCAAAATACTGTTTTGGAGCAATAGATTTCTCTTCAAATTAAGTCTCTTCACACGAGAAAATGTCTTATTCTGAAGGCATATCACTAGGCTTTCCGCCACCAAATAAATTCTTCTTCTTCCCAAGATATTGTTATATCTTTCTTGAAACTATCTTCCCAAGATATGATGTCAAACACTTTTGACATTTCAAAATAATTGGTATTAATTTAATGAAATTCAGAGAAGAAACCATTTGGATTATACAACGAGAAGGACACATCAACAACGAAGAAAATAAATGAGAATCCTGGTATACGATTATCCAAACAAAGGGATTTAGTAAGGACCACATTTTTTTCCAGTATCAAGAAAAGGAGTTACTCTTACTTGTACAAAAACTGAGAAAAAGTAATCATAAATTGCAACCTGACGAATCATAAACAATGACATGCAAAACTACCACCTGTTTCGGGAGTCTATTTCAAGGTCGATTAGATGCCTTCCACTAGAAATTAAAAAAAAAATAAAATTCATACATATCTCCAACATGAATTTCTTTGGTTTATGTAAATCCTACCAAGCTAATACTAAAGGAGCAGACAACAATAAATTCAGCAGCGCTCCTTTAAAATTTTGCGGGAGTTAAATATGTTACCCTGACGGCCAGCCTTGGTGGGTAAAACCATAGATTTTCATAACACTTTTCCAGATGTTATTCCTCTCATGAGGATGTGGCGAATGGGCCCCTCGGCTTCTTCTTTATGGCAGATCTCTGAAAAGACCATTTATTCCGATGATGAAGGTCTTTTCCCTTTTACCTCAAGTTTTCGTCGTCTAGTTATCTCTACTTTTCATGCAATGTAATGCGTTTATTGCTGTAACGTATCGTATTTGATGGTTTATTCGAACGCGAATTAAAGTATGACACAACTGAACGTACTTTACGAATATATCGAAGAAAAGTGAGACCAAGTTTTTAACCGTCATGAACGAAGCGATTTGGAATGTTTACCGTGCGTGACCCAGCCTACATAGATAAAATTTACACCCCCATGATCGTTGTATATAACATCACTACTATTGCTGCTACAACCACTACTACATACATGTATAAATACGCGCAGGCGCTCGCGCACACAAACACGCATATACATACATATATACATTGCATATATATGTGTGTGTGTGTTTTGTGTATATATATATATATATATATATATATATATATATATATATATATATATATATATATATATATATATATACATATATATATATATATATATATATATATATATATATATATATATATATATATACATATATATATATATATATATATATATATATATATATATATATATATATATATATATATATATATATATATATACTGTATGTGTGTGTGCGATTGTTTGTTGTGTGGGGGAAGGTGAATCTATTTGATGTGAATGAAATCCCTAGGTCAATAACATGAGTAAAGGGGCGGGGGGACGGCTATAATTGTGCAAGTTCGAAAATGCTTGTGGCAGGGACTGTTGTAAATACGTCAAATAAGAGGTCCACGAATGGGAAACAGGAGAATCTGGGATTATATGTGGGATGCTGCGGTATGGTGTGCAAGTGTGAATGAGTATTCAAGGTATTTCTGAACGAGGTAATCGTTCCAAAGGATCAGGTGTGAAAAAAAATTGTTCCTTTGTGTTAGATCAAAGATAATAGTAAAACCGTAAGATTATTGGTGCATAACATTGTTTTGTATATTAGTGAAAGTTAAAACAATATGGATTTTAAAAAATTAACAAGTTTTTGGAGGTGTTTGCTAAGTAAATGGATCAAACTTTTCTTGGCATACATGGACCTAGAAGAATCTTATGATAAAATCGATGGAAATGAAATCTGGAGGACAATGAAGATTAATGATATACAAGATAAATTGCAGATGATGCTCAAACCCATTTTTTTGGATGGAACCGAGCCATGTGTGTAGACATATGAGAGAGAGGGAGAGAGAGTGCCTGCTTAGAAGTAAAAGTAGGTCTAAGATTAGTGTGTTTAGTGCCCGTGGCTGCTTAATACCTTTGAGTTTAGAGAACCTAGATAGAGGAAATTTAATATATCCAAGGTTACGAGGTTTACAACAATGAGTGGCGAAAGGATTGTGGAATTAACTTTATTTGCAGATGATGTGGTACTTACTGGGAGTTGTGAAGAGCATAGGTAAAGGATCTGAAGGATTCATCGGAGGTGAATATGCAGAGTAAATGCAAGTAAGAGTAAAGTCCTGAGAGTAGATGCGAATCAAGAAGGTAGAGCAATGAATATTAGTTAGCTTGGGGATAAGTGGAAGTGGGTTATTTATGAAGGCCTTTTGGTTTAAATATTAAGACTTGTGGTGAGATGAGATAAGAAGCGAGTCACATAAAAGGTTAAGATAGAACGTAGAAGGCGTTAGGAGACTTGGCTTCCTTGTGTATTTATGAATGTATGTATATATATATATATATATATATATATATATATATATATATATATATATATATATATATATATATATATATATATATATATATATATATATATATATATATATATATATATACATATATATATATATATATATATATATATATATATATATATATATATATATATATATATATATATATATATGTGTGTGTGTGTGTGTGTGTGTGTGTGTGTGTGTGTGTTAATTTACATCACTGTGTGTGTGTGTGTGTGTGTGTGTGTGTGTGTGTGTTAATTTACTCAAGTGATAGAAGTAATTTCTTATGCAATTCACATAAATCTAACCCCAAGGCAGATTATAATATTTTTCGCCCAAGAAAAAGATTTTCTCTTTGACAATGGGGCCTCTGTTAATTTCCGCGACTTAATTGCAATTTCATATTCTATTCTCGATGACTGGTTCGTCCAGAAAAGACATAAGAGAACCGAGCCTAATTAGCTTAATTTCTTCCCACAGTATTTGGTCTCTCCCGTTGTTCAGTTAATTTTTTTCACGCGGTATTAAATCATTCCTTAAGAAGATTCCTTCGGGAGGTTAAAAATCACATGCACTTGAGATTGCTTTGCAACTGGGTGAAGTATCATAATCTTGAGTTATTATATATATATATATATATATATATATATATATATATATATATATATATATATATAGATACATATATATGTATATGTATATATATATATATATATATATATATATATATATATATATATATATATATATATATATATATATATATATATATATATATGTATATATATATATATATATATATATATATATATATATATATATATATGTGTGTGTGTGTGTGTGTGTGTGTGTGTGTGTGTGTGTGTGTGTGTGTGTGTTTGCGTTTTGTGTGCAGGTATAAAGGGTGAATTACATGTGACGTATGAAGAGCTGAGAGATCGAGAAATTTGGAGAAAATTATAAACAGTGGTGCAACGTACAGCTAGTTATGGCAGGTACGGTACGTGGTGGAATAGTACTTAACTATTTTGAACAAATTAATTTCCAATCTGTGAAAACTCTCCCGCCAATCGTGAGATGCAGATTTTTCAATTACATTTGAACCCACAAAGAGATCGTCCTCCTTTCACAAATTTTACTCAGCCAGATATAATTACTAGTTGTCAATTTATTATGAGCTTCTGTGTAACATGCATAAATAAGTTTGTCTGTTTTTGCAACATTTCATTTCTCTTTGATATATTGCCGGTTCATTTTAGTTTTCTGTAAAAGAAAACTATTGTCTGTCCGTCCGCACTTTTTCTGTCCGCCTGCAGATCTTAAAAACTACTGAGGCTAGAGGGCTGCAAATTGGTATGTTGATCATCCACACTACAGTCAACAAACATACCAAATTGCAGCCCTCTAGCATCAGCGGGTTTTATTCCATTTAAGGTTAAAGTTAGTCATAATCGTGCATCTGGCAACGATATAGGATAGGCCAACACCTGGCCGTGGTTAAAGTTTCATGGCCCGCGGTTCATACAGCATTATACTAAGACCACCGAACGATAGATCTTTGTCGGCGGCTTTGATTATACGATGTACAGAAAACTCGATTGCGCCAAAGAAACTTCGCGCGCACTTGTTTTCTAAGCGCCTACTTGCCACCTTTGTTTTTCTTTCAGATTAGATGAAAATGGAAAAAATAGTGGGTTGAACAATGCTGGGTTGGGGAGGATGAGACTAGATAAACTTTACACTCTTTCTAAAAGTGTACTTAACAGCGTCTTGAAAAGGCATTGGCTGCTAAAATCGATTTATTTTTTAATATCGCGCATGCACTAACTTTAAAACAAAGATTGTGATAAC
>NC_089744.1:7095000-7117500 GCF_040412425.1 Macrobrachium rosenbergii
TTGTGCTTGTTCTGTCCCCAAAATTAATTTGGAACCACTTGCCGGCCTTAAGTCGTGGGCATTATGTTGTATTATCGGTTGATTTTTTGGAATATTTTGGAGTAAAGGCGTACATTATTTATTACGTTTCCCCTAGCTTTCATTGTATTTACTCCCTGCTGCAACTCGAAAATAATCCAACTGGCATGTGCTAACAAATACGTTTTATAATATGTTTTACATATTTTACATTTATAAAGATAGCTAATATATTTTTAGGGAGTAAAAGTGTTTCATTCACTCGGAGATTTATTCGCTAAGAATCTGTCTGCCTTACTAAATAAACTTTGTAATGGTTTCATTAACATGGTTAAGTACCAAATTGGTAATTATTGTAGCCAAATCCTTAGATTGCACAATTAAAGGCAAGCGTGCTGATTATATCCACGCTAAGGAATATTCCTATGAGTCACGCTTTTCTTAGGTGGTAACAATGCGATTTTCTTCACATTAATCATTGGTTCGTCGTTTTACGGTGTTGATGAGTTTTCGTAGTGGTCTGTTTACCGTTATATTTCGTGTTTTCTTTATGAATAATTTTTGCCTACAAAATTGATTTTCCAATAAAAACGCTGATATTTTCGACAATAACTGTAAAGTAGTCAAGCTCTATGATTTTATGGTTTTTCATAACATGGATATATCAGCAGAATATGAAATGTAGATAATTTAAGTTTACGAACTCTACCATATAAGATTTATCATAAGAATTTATTTTCTGAGTAGGTTAATAATTTTCAGTGGTCATTTAAAACACTTGAAAACTTCTCGATTAAATCACTAACAGCCTTTATGCAATCTAAGTGTTATATCAGTCTTATAAGTTTATATACAGCATCTTAAGATGCTACGCCAAAGTCCAGTAGCATTTATGTGGGGCATATACGATTTTCAATGGATTTCAATAACCATTAACCCCAGAGCATAACGCTTCTTTAGTTCAGTTGGTTTTCCTGGCGTACGCGTCCGTCGTTAGAAACTTTACTTTCATGATCGCCAGGTTGCCGAGATATCCATGTTTCAATAATTCTCAATAGAATTATCAGTATCTTAGAGACGATTTATCTACTTTACTCTCGAAGCTCGTGATGCACTTGCCATTTTTCTTATTGTCCAGATACAAGTTTAACTAGAATTACGCTTTTCATTCACAAGTATAACGGACCAATCATGTACGTATTTAAGTTTATATATATATATATATATATATATATATATATATATATATATATATATATATATATATATATATATGTATATATGTATATATATATATATATGTATATATGTATATATGTATATATGTATATATATGTATATATATGTATATATATATATATATATATATATATATATATATATATATATATATATATATATATATATATATATATATATATATCAATTCATTTCCCTAACATGAAAACCGTTGTAGCTTCTTTATGACACAGAGTATTTCTGTAAATGTCTAATACATTACCTACTTACTATTTTTCAAAGAAATTACAAAAATTTCATCTATCTAGATTTGTTTTACTCTCTTGGTTTTTTAAGCACACAGCCAGAAAGTATTACTCAGCTTGAAAATTAGACGTAAAGAAGTGTCTTACAGAATTTTCCTTACAGTTTCACGTGTAATACTCTTTTGAACAGTATCTTACTATTATCACTAGAAAAACAACTTCTTGAAGTCTTGCAGAGAAAAAAAAAACTGCGTATGCGTATATCGGTAATCCTTATTATCCTTTAAGAACAAATTGCAATAAATTACAATTGTTAAGCATCGCCATAAGATCAAAATCCGAATAATATGAAAGTAAATTTGTTGAAAGAAATCAAAGAGAGATGTCTCAAGGAGAGATGTCTCTTAAAGTAAAGAGAGAGAGAGAGAGAGAGAGAGAGAGAGAGAGAGAGAGAGAGAGAGAGAGAGAGCATAAAGTGATATATTGGGATAAATCATATATACCCAGTAGGCTTTAAAATATAGAATAGTTTTACAAACACACGACTGTTCTAGTAGATATGCAAATGATACTTACGCATTTATAATATTTATATTAGTGTGAATGTGTGTGCTCCGTATTCAAACACTAACACAGAGAAAAATGTAACAAAAATGTATATCAACGTTTATGTATGGCAAGACATGTAACGAAGAATTAAGTGAAGTTTATCATAATAAAACGCCTAGTGAATCGGCAACAAAGAAAGACTTTGTACCTGGAATTGTAAAATAGTCCACGTTCCATAAATAACACGTTCTCTTCCATCATATCCCGGTCGACTTCATCAGGCTGGTGGGAGGAGCGACCACCAATTTCACTTTGAATCCAAAGGTACGACCGAATCCTGAAAGCTGGCGTCGTAAAATTCATGTCGGTGGCGATGTTGTTCGAGGCTGTAATACTGCAAGTGCCCTGGATGACGCCATCACAGACCTCGTAAACTTACTGCCGGGGATGTAGCAAAGGGCACATCAAAGCGGCTGTATAAATTCTTGAGACTCCCTGGAAACTCCGCCGGAGAGGAAGATGTTATGCTGTGATGGGATGAGACACCTCTCTTCATTATGGGGTTCCTTTTGCTTGAGGACATTTCGCTTTAAACTGTTTTTGAGATTCTGGTGAGACATATAAATATGGAGATGAACACACGCCTATTTATATAAATAAATAAATAAATAAATAAATAAATATATATATATATATATATATATATATATATATATATATATATATATATATATATATATATCATCATGAAGCTACAAATGTCGCTTAATATCAAATTCAATTACGTCGGGAATATCTCCGATGGAGAATTATCACCGAAGGGGAATTTATATAAGTGATAAATGGATTGGTACTGCCGGGACACGAACCCTCGACGCGGACCTATTCAGCGACTCCAGTTGACGTTACCACTGCGACTCCAGCTGAGCGGTACCAATCCATTTATCACTTATATAAATTCCCCTACGGTGATAATTCTCCATCGGAGATATTCCCGAGGTAGCGTGAATTTGATATTAGAGACATTTGTAGCTTCATGATTGTATGCAAATCACGGTGTGATAAATTTCATATATATATATATATATATATATATATATATATATATATATATATATATATATATATATATATATATATATATATATATAATTCCAATGTTTTTTTTTTTTTCTTTCAAGTGGATGGCGTCAGAATTCTGTGTCCTTCGGATTCGGTAGAGAGACTTTTAGGGAGGACATTGAGAACTCCACACCATTTTATTGACTCCCAGGAGATTCTGTTATCTCTTCACAGCTGGGTGAACTGGTTGGCGGTTGTCTTCGAGTGCAATATGGATCTAGTAACATTCAACAAAGAGCTATGCGTGCATAAGCTTTTATTATTTTTTTCATAAATATATGTCGAGTCATATTACGTCACGTAAAAGAAATTGCATTTCAAGTTTACCCTTTCTGGATTTAATCGCTTTCCTCCTCGCTTTTAAGCTGACCATCCCCAAGTTCAATGTTATTCTTGTGCGTGCCAGGGTAACTGATACCGGGACAACTCATACCTGGGTAACTGATATCTAGGACAACTGATATAAGGACGACTCATAACAGGTATAATGTGATAACGATTTAATTCTGAAAGAAAACTCAAGTAAGAGTAAAACAGCAAATATTAAAAGAAAAACTTTAGTTTTGAGGGGACAATGAAAGCTAAAAACTTTAAAGACTGTCAGTATAAAAATAATTTACTAAAACTGAAACTTAGTGCAGCTTATATGCCACAGCTTTTAAGAAAGACATTTTCTGGCAAGGATCATACTTTTCACGTAAAGTTGCCAGTCGCTTGTTGCACTCTTTGTAAACCTGTTTTGAAGTTATTTGCACTCCCCATTCCAAATCAATTTTCTTTCCCTGCGCCAAAATCGCCCCCAACTTTAGTGTGTTTATTAATTTCCAGATATTCGGATGTTGGCATGAAAGTGAATTTTGTAAGGCATTATGAAAACCTTCAAGGCAATTTTTAGTTCTAGTCATGCCAGCTGAAGTCCTCTCTGAAATATTCCATATTTCAATTGGAAATATTGGCGCCGGACGACGTCTTCTAGCGTCTCTTCTTCCTTCGGGTCCTATGTGAATCACTTCAAAATACGACACAAATTCTTGTGGCAAGCTATCGTCGTCGGACAGTTCTTCATATGCAACATTAAAATCAGTCACTGGTAAAAAAGCAAGTGCTGTAACGCACATTATCTTTAGACGAAATACTTCATCTCTATTATATTAGACTTTGCCAGCCCTAGGAGAGCTGTTAATCAGCTCAGTGGTCTGGTTAAATTAAGGTATACTTATGACCTAGCTCGACAAGTTTTCAGTAGAGGCTTTGAGAAAAATTGAATAAACAACCAGTTACCACTAAGTCAGGAAATCTGGAAATAAGGCTAGTCATGGGGACTTTTTCGAAATCCATCACATACCTTTTAGGTTGAAAATCAGGGCGAAGAATAACTCAGAAAACAACCGATCATAAGTTGCTTGCCGCTTGTTGGGTAACAATGCGGAAACACGAGGTACATTCAAATTACCTATTTCAATACTGATTTTATATAATTAGTAATATATAGATGGACAAACTCTAAATGTGCCATCGCCAGCCCAATCACGAATTTTAACAAGATCATCCAGCCCTATTGACGAGGCGAAAATTAGCATTCAGCATTCTTTCCACATCTTCAACGCCAGTATCATATTGCAAAAATGGTTCCCATGGTTCAAATGTGCAGTACGATAGAGGGATATCAAAACCATATCTTTCTGATGGAAGAGGGGGCAGCTCTACTATTCTGCTGTTGCCACCGACGAATACTTCATGATAAACTTGATGTTGCTGGCAGTCCAGCCAACGCCTCATCTCGTAAAGAAGAACATTTTGTCGCAATCGCAATTCTCGCCATCTCTTGTGATGAAAAGAATTTGGCTTTTTTAGAACCGAGGACAATTCTCGATTTTACTTTGTTCACATCAGCGCTGTGGAAGCGTTGTCGTGTTGAAGATTTTTTTTTTTATCTGCATTCTGCCTGTGAAAACTATATACGTAGTTGTTATCATCGACAAGCTTATTAGGCTCTCGCTGAGATTTTACATAATATACTAGCAGATGCTGGCCATTGCTCGCATTTGCTAGTTCCCATACCCATACCCGTACCCATACCTGTATCATACCCATATCCATATCCGTACCATACCTATACCCATACTTATACCCATGTCCATAACATGCCCATACCTATACCCATACCTGTACCATACCCATACGAATACCCTTACCCATACCACTACCAACACCCATACCCAGACCCGTATCGATACCATACCCGTACCCATATCTGTACCATACCAATAACTATACCCATATCCGTATCAAAACCCATGCCCATATCCTTACCATACCCATACCCATGCCCATACTCATACTCATCCATTCCATACCCATACCCATATCCAGCTAAATTAACACTTGATTATATGCTTCGGAGGAGGGGAGGATAGGGTGACGGGGATGGAAGAGGGAAGGGGGATGGGATGGAAGAGGGAAGGGGGATGGGATGGAAGAGGGAAGGGTATGGGGAGGACACAGATAAATTAACACTTGATCATATACTCCGGAAGGGGAGGGGAGGGGAAGGGAAGAGGGAGGGGATGGAAGAAGGAAGGGGAGGGGAGGACACAGCTAAATCAACACTTGATCGTGTGCTTTGGAAGGGTGAGGGGAGGGGGGGGGGAGGTGGAGGGGATGGGTTGGGTATGGGGAGGGAAGAGGGAGGGGGGAAGGGAGGACACAGCTAAATTAACACTTGATCGTGTGGTTGGGAGGGGAGAGGGAGGGGGATGGAAGAGAGAAGGGGGAGGGGTTATATAGAAGATGTAACCTACCGAGTCAAAGAAGTTGTGAAAAATCCTGAGATACTGGGAGAGGTCTCTGTAGGGTCACCACAGGTCACTGCTGACCTACTGATCATGTAAGGTTATACTGTCACCGGGACTGAGTAACCATGCAAAATTTCAAGTCCATCGGACGAAGGGAGCAGGTCGGAAATTGAGTTACAAGATTTGACCCGGACAGACAGACAAACCCACGCAGAAGTCAAGTTAAAGAAAATCATGTAATAAAACAATTTCGCTGAAAAGCTATGACGACCGTTTGTGAGTTATTTACTTTGTCAATAACTATTTTTAAGTGAGTTATTTTTTTTAAGTGAAACTATTTATACTTGCTATGAGTTGTCCTATATATCAGTTGTCCTAGATATCAATTGTCCAGGTATGAGTTTTCCGGGAATGAGTTGTCCTAGTATCAGTTTTGTGCGCGAACCGCTTCTAACGCACTTATATTAAATTCAGACTCCCTCAAATTCACTTTCTATTCCCTTTCTGAAATCCTAGCATCAAGCGTAGCCACACAAAATAAAAGTAGTTGCATCATTATAAAATTATTTGTCGCCACGAATTCACGAATGAAGCGACCGTATAAAACAGGTATTCGGGATATGCTAATTAAGTGTTACATTTTTCAGAGGCCATTGGAATGTTGCTGGAACTCGCCCTTGGGAAGAGGTGGGGGGAGGGGGTTGCAGTAAATCACAAACTAATTTGGCTAATCGCCAGAATATTCCAGCTGATATCGGTAATGTTGGAAAAGGATTTTCAGGAACAAAATGCTAGTGCTTCCCCTCATAAATAATCAAATCTTTTTGTTTAGAAAATGATTCATCATATTTATTCTAGCATTTATTTCATCGAGGCCTCGTACCAATTATGATGAAACTGTTTTCTGTATACCTGCTAGGTTTAGAAAGAATACAATAGTGAATTTATTCATTGCTGGAAGGCAAGGGTAAATGCTTTATATGAAATATTTTTCCTCACGAACGATTTCCAACTCCAACTTTTTTCAGTTTTTTTTGTTATCAATAGGTATTTACCTGGTAAAACGAGCACATACGCGTACACAGGCCTACACCTTTACACAGAAATATACACACGCACACACATATATATAAATATATATAAATATATATATATATATATATATATATATATATATATATATATATATATATATATATATATATATATATACAAATACTGGTTGCTTTTACCATATATTAATGTGTTAGTAATAGGCAAAATTAAATCATAAATTATCAGTTTCTTCTCACTTTATGGAGATGCTTGCTACTACAGAGCCTTGAATCCAGAAAGAAACCAAAACTCCCTGGTGAGATTCAAACGCTCACACGATAGACGAACTTAAGCTAAACCACTCGGTCACTAAGAAGGAAGAAGGATATATATATATATATATATATATATATATATATATATATATATATATATATATATATATATATATATATATATATATATATATATATATATACATCTGTTTCATCCCTTACATACCTGTCCAAACTGAAATTCATTTCTTAGATCTGAAATGATCTTGCACTCCATATATATCGGGTGTTTCGAAATTAGAGCCCCCCCCCCTCCACAGAACAAATGGAAAGTTATGAAGTTTTCTGCTATAGCCTATCTCCAAGTACATTATCTTAAGTTTCTATTAAGCAGTTTTTCAATTTACATTTCTTGTATTTTCAGACTGAGTGACGGAGTTAGATACAGGAGGAAATCAGATGGACTGACCAAATCCGGGCTATAACCTTCAGAGAGGCCAGGGATGCTGGCACAGCCTTCATTTCACGTTCCTGGATAGCTGAGTACATTAAAAGAGATGATTCCTTTGTTAAAAGAAACTGGAACAAAAATCCATATGACTGTCATCGCAAAAAGAGTGAGAATCTTGGAAGACCTGAGGTCCTTTCTCAGGAGTCAAAAGACATCATAGCTGAGGCAGTGGGTAGACCAAGAAAATCTTTATGTAAATTGGCGCTTGAACTAGCAACAGAAAGGGGAAAGAAGAGAAGTTATAGTGCTGTATATCGTGAGTTGAAAAAAATCTGGTATCAAGCCATTTCATGTTATCAGCAAGCCCAGCATCACTCAGCAACAGAGAGAAGACCGTGCATGGTTTTGTGGTTCATTTCTTAAAGATTGGGATAAAGCTGACTTTCTCCATGCTGCCGCATCAGATGAATTCTTCATTTACACAGTCAGGAAGCCAAATCATAAAAATGACATCATTTGGGCTGTAAAGTTGGATTATATCAGCGATGACGTACGCTATCGCCAGGTTGTGAAATTTCCTGAATGTTTGGGAATTTTTCTGTTTCACAGCCAAATGGTTAATGTGAATCATCAAAGAAAAAGGACAGTCATGGAATGGCGAATACTTCAGAGAAACTGTGCTTACTGGTGGAGTATTTCCTTTCCTCAAAGATCGTGAAAATGTGTTATCTGTTGAAGAAGTCACATTTTTGCATGATAAGGCACCATGTTTCAAGGCTCTTCAGACACAGGAGCTGCTTCGAAACAGTGGTATCGATTTCTTCTCGTCAAGTGAATTTCCAGGTAGCTCCCCTGACCTTAATGTGTGTGAAAACATTGGTAGTATCTTAAAGGATCGTGTTGAAGCGCGCACAGTGAACTATGATGGTATACCAAGCCTCGACGACCTGCGAAAAGAGGTGACCGAAGTGCTCAGGGAAATGGAGTTTGAGTCTCAGCTTTTTTGCGATTTGCTGAAATCATACCAATCAAGAATGCAGGCTGTGGTACAGGCAGATGGAGGCCACACAAAATATTAAATACTCAGAGAGAAACTTAAATAAATACCTCTTCTGATTTACTTTTGTTTTTGTCCATATCAATTTTAGTTTATACTGTAGAAGGGTGGGCCCTCTAATTTCTGAAACACCCTGTAATATATATATATATATATATATATATATATATATATATATATGTGTGTGTGTGTGTGTGTGTGTGTGTGTGTACGTATATACACGTGTGCGTGCATGTATTTATAAATATGCCAGTATTATGAATTAAAACACGTTGGCTTGCGCGGAGCGAGCAGCTGTAATTTTTGGTGTTTGTCTAATCCTTCTTGATATTACACCGGCCACAGGGAGATAAGTAGGCGATTAAAAGGACCCGTCGGGTTTTTCCAGTGCTCCTTTGTTGTCTAGAAGTCTGAAAAAAAGGATTCAAAGGAATCCTTTTAGCATAGTGATGGCAGGTCCTTTCTATTCCTAATGATCAGGTAAAAGGCTATCACGGAGGCAAATTCCTTTAGCTGTTCGGTGGCCCCTCGTGGAAAAGGAACTGGAGGCAATGCATGGAAATGTATTCAAATGGATTTCCGATTCGTAAAAAGCTAATCTTAAATTTTTTGCTAAGAAGTCGTGTATATACATATATATGTATATACATATATATATATATATATATATATATATATATATATATATATATATACACATATATATATATATATTATTGATGAATATTAAGCTTGATAGTCATTACTTGACTTTCTTTTAAATAACAGCTCAGTAACGTCGAATTTGAGTGGGAAATATTATCATGTAAATTCTACGTGAAGATTGCCCAATTATCCAAGTCATTCTCAAATAACTACCATTTTGTACTCGTTTTCCATAGACGTCCCGAGTTAATTTCACTATCAGTCAGTCATTACTATAAGATTTATTATTAAATTTATTGTTAAAATTTACAATCTGATAATTGTAAATTTGATATCTGTGCAATTTGGCATCATAATTGTTTGTCGTATTTCTTATAATTTAATTTTGCAAATCGTACTTAGTGATTTTTAAAACATAGTTTTTAACTTTTATTTCGCGTAAACGTTAATTAACAGCCAGATACGTAACGCGCAAAGGATCCGAAATCTGAGGACATTGCTGAGGGGAGACTATCAGTAGCAACTGGCATTGAATGGCAAAAGTTTGCTTCTCTGGAAGTTTTGTTTTTGGAGATCAATAACATGTACAATAACCACGCTATAGTCAATCATTTAGGAAATAATTAAAAATATTTTATTACTCTGTCCTTTTTTATTAGTTATCGTTGCCATGCCACGGGCAGTACACGATATGAAATCTGCTAAGAAGAATATCGTTTCTGTTCACTTTGTCAGTCTGTCAGCCTGCATGTCGATAGGGTTACATGAAGATTAATGACTAATATACTCTTAATTTGGCGAGAGAGTTTGGGGAAAGCCCTTCCTTATGAGTAACATTTGCTGGAAGTCCATGAAAACTAAAAAAAAAAAAAAACAAAGAAATTACCACAGAAGCCATTTCTAATCTTTATCGATAGCCGCTGAATGCTCACCTTAGAGAAGCAGTCACCCGATAAAAGCTTCCAGCAAATTTCATCATGACCTTTCATCATTTCAGGACATATTCTTATTCTTCGTAATACTTAGAAATGAACTGACATTAATTTGGAATAAATTGCTGTTGCGTTCTCCGGGTATTGCAATCTCGGATTGCCTCTCCTAGTTTGGGTTATGGTGTTGCCCTCAAGGAGCTGCGAAGGTTGATGTAATATTCTTGCAAATGATGCTGCTTCAGGCTGAAAATGTTGTATTGAAACCTGAATACGTATTTCACAAATCAACATTATTACCGTGGAATCTTGCCAAGCTTATGGTCTGTTGTAGTGCTTCGTAAGATCGTTTGGTCCTAATTAAAAATAATAATGATGTTGAGGGTGTTAAAATACTTTTTTTTTTTCTGAATGGGACTCGGGCATTTTCTGGGAAATTGGAACCTGTCTCACAGCACTGTCTCGACTCACCGTCTCTCCCGAGCATCTCTCCAAATTCTCGTATCTCTACTTTTCCACCCTCCAGTATCTGGTATGCAGTAACTAGAGTGATATTATTGCAAAACGAAAGTCTCGTTGGAAACTTCTGAGCACTATTGTGACCAATCACGTGGAAGTACAAGAGCATATGCTAATACGTTTATCGTGTACTCTCAGTAATTGTTTCTCTGATAATTTCATTCACTAAGTTCAAATGAAAAAGTGTCATTTGCAGGAGTGTCTTTTGCTAAAGAACAATGTTGTTACGTAGTCGGATCAGATAATATTTCCATCTCATGTAAAATTAACAGTAATGGGAAACCATAGCAATTTGGTGAGCAGAAATAAATGAAAGTTAGTGGAGGCAAATTACTTGATATACACAAAGATTATTCTCCTTCTGAAAAAAAATTACATGATATTGGCGTGAACGTAATCAATGCGCAGTTTACATCCATATATGTTATTATATTTGTAATTTAAAAAACCCTGAGGTATCTGAATTTAATATCTTGATTGCGTAAATCCTTTGGTAAAACGAACAATCTGAAATGTGTCATTCGTTCGAGTAACTGAATAATGCATTTAATCTGCTTACCACTTAATTTTCGTAGATGAAAACTCCAACTAATCCAAATACGAGCTCATCATGGGAGCCATTTGATGAAACAATACCCACGATTTAAAAGCAAACATTTACAGTCCCCATCCACAGATTTGATTCGCCATAAAAGATGAATCCAATAATAGCGTTTTGATGGAGCCCCTCATCAGAAGGGTTTTCATTATTCTCTTCCCCTATGGGCGACGGCTAAGCCTTAGGGAAACTTCGGCCAAATCCCTCATTAACATATGGCTGTGTGAGGGTGTTGGCTGACAGACCGGAAGTTTCCTCTCCAAGCTTAGGTATGCTTTGACTCCCCTTTGTTGTTCTAAGAAGGGAGTTGGCGTCTGCCGGTTTCTTGGTTTGTTTGAAAAACAGAAATGAATCACGCGGTTGAGGATAAGTTCTGCAGATGGCCGGCCAGATGCAGAACTGGTTTTTTTTTTTTTTTCAGAGCGTGAAATGTGCTTCAAGTCGGAAATTGTTTTGAGGAACTTGAGGCACGCTTCTCCCACCGTTAACCGAGTCTTTTGCTTCGGACTTTACGCTTTAGTTGTTATTTCAGGATTGTTTTCAGAATTAGGAAAAGAAGTTTAGGTTCAGTATGAAAAGTTCTTTCTTGTATGCTTATCGTCATCTAGGAATGGAAAAATACTTCGTAAATTTTGCTGGGTTTTCGTTGATAAAAATTCACAACATTGTACAATGATGCAATAAAAAAATATAGATAACGAAAATAAATGAGAGGGAAAACCAAAGTTCTTAAGGCACCAGCGAGAAAGGGTGAACAATAACTGTCACTTTGACCAACGCGTGAAGGATTCTTATGTTCCTCAAACCTAAACTGTAGATTATTGCTCAGTTCAAGGTTTACTTTCACACCCAGTGACATCTGAATAGATAAGGATTTGAGACACTATAAACGACGGTCAGTCCACTCGACAGTGGATTAATTATTCGGTGCAGTGGCAGTCTAGCTGCCACTGTTTTTGCACGAACCTTCTTTACATTACAAGACATTCTCACAGACAAACTACCATTACTATAAGATTTATTGTTTCTTAGGGCTGGGCTTAAAAACGAACTTAACCGGGATGGACAGACGGAGGAACGAACTAATGGTACCTGGCCTTTCCTACTCCGCTGGGCAAAGAGGTTTATTATCCAAAAGTCTGGAAGATGCTAAGTAGCCAAGATAATTACCACTGTTACACACTGACAATAAGTTCTTAGTCTAAAATGATAATGAAGGAGGTACGTGACATTCGTTTGAGTCACAGCAATAGGGAATATAAGGTATATTTCCAAGAATAGGTTATATGAACGAATTAATTCATCTTGATTATAGGATATATTATCAGATTAATTAAACGTCAATGACTGATAAACTAGGAAAGGAGAAGGATAAGGTTTAAACAGATACTGAATGTAAGTCTCAGATTGTTCTCGGCTTGTAAACGCTTTTAAACTTATATTAAACTGATTTATTTGTCAGAATTGATATCTACTTCTGTCTATCTTTATATCCAAGTGGTCAAGTCGACCGTCTATCACTGTACCTAGACCAGAAGCCCTGTTTCTAACCCTGTACGGGCCAGGTGGACTTCTCACTTAAATTCCCCTTTAGTGTAAGATTTCCCAGAGCACAGAGAATTTAATATTAAACGACATTTGACCCTTAATGCGTGTACGTATAAAAAGGTCACGTGTTTATAAATGATAAAACTACATATGTACATATACATTTACACAAACACACACACACATATATATATATATATATATATATATATATATATATATATATATATATATATATATATATATATATATATATATATGTGTGTGTGTGTGTGTGTATGCATATATATAATATAATGTATATATATATATATATATATATATATATATATATATATATATATATATATATATATATATATACAGTATATATACTGAACTTTTGTTACATACATCGGACGTTTTTATATTCACAAATCTTAACTATAAATATTTAATATCTGATCGACGCATCCTCGGAATAAACACTGATGGGGAATTAATAAGTGATAAGCGAAAGTGTGTGTGTGTATTTACAGTATATGTATGTATATATATATATATATATATATATATATATATATATATATATATATATATATATATATATATATAATCTCCTTCCGTCGGTGTCATCAACATTATTTCTGGTCATTAATTGAATGGGTGACCACAGCGATATGTGATACACCGTCGGTGCATAAATCCCTTAAACTTCTCTTAAACGTCTATGGGACTGGATGTAGGAGTAGGAACCAGAAGTGTAGCACCTTTAGAACTACCCTATCACAAAACAAAATGCATGCACTGAAAACGTACATTTATGCATGCATACCGTTAGGTATATATAAAAGATAAAGCAAAATATATATTCTTCATATAATAAAGCGAAAAAGAAAATACTGGAACAACAGCATCCCGCATAGCATTTCCATAATAAAAAATGTGATTAATAACTCTTCGGGAGTTTGTTTGCAAAAAATATTTTTCAGAAACACAGAGATGGATAATTCCAAAGATGCTTTTGCGTAATAGATTATGCATTCGCAGTTGGATTTAAGGTTCCCCAGTTTTAGGACTCGCGCAGTTCTTCATAAATGTGCCATAAATTTCGTCATTTTTCCCCACATTCTTTGCATAATGAATTTGAGTGATCGATGAATTTTGCATCAGTGACCGCAGGAATGACTGGGATCCATTTCCATATATTTCCAATAAATTCTCCTCCACCGTCATTGATATTCTTCCCTTGCAAGGTATATTTTTTTCTCACACCAGAATGTTTGCTACAATAAAGGATAAATTTATTCCATAATTTAATTTGCATGGTGTATTCAGGTAATAGATGTGTAGCGGAGAAACTCATGTCCAAAATATTTTTTATAATATACCTAACAAATCAATCGTATCTGTGTAATAAAATTTATATGACATCTTTTTGTGATTCTCTCTCTCTCTCTCTCTCTCTCTCTCTCTCTCTCTATATATATATATATATATATATATATATATATATGTGTGTGTGTGTGTGTGTGTGTGTGTGTGTGTGTGTGTGAGAGAGAGAGAGAGTTTTGTATGTATGTATGCGCTTATGTATGGGTGTATGTATGTAAGTATATATTACATTCTTTATCAATTACAAGCTATGAACGATGATATCCTCTTGTCATAAATCACCAGTAAAATCTATGGGAGAAATAGAAGGAATAAGGGAAGAAATTTGCCTTTTTTTATTATATATATATATATATATATATATATATATATATATATATATATATATATATATATATGTATACATATATATATATATGTGTGTGTGTGTGTGTGTATGTGTGTATACGAAATATAGTCATTTAACGAAAATATAAAAAATCGCCAGGGTGAAAATATAAACAAATAATTCTAAGTTTTCTGATTACGAGAAGAAATGGACACTGTCTGAAAGGGAAGGAAAAGTGGCCGTAAACAGTGGTTATAAAATGAAATGAATTTGAAGTGAAAATCAAACCCTTTAAAAGACATAACGTTATAAGACCAGGCTCAAAAATAGGTAGGCACAAAGCCTGAAGTGAATGAAGCCACCGAAAATTTCAGTGTCAAGGCAATATAAGGTGACCTGTATGAGGAGTATAGGCATTTAAGTAGCAGTGTGCGTTCTGTTTTCCTCCTGTCGACGTGAATTGGCCCCTATTATATTTTGACACACACCTGCTTCGTATCCTCCCCCAGGGAGAAGATCTACCTGCCCGTTCCTTTCGTGAGTAAACTGTATTCGTTCAATCTCCTTTGCAAGTTCTTCATTGAAGGGATGGGTCGAGCTC
Organism: Macrobrachium rosenbergii; assembly: GCF_040412425.1. Taxonomy (NCBI): domain Eukaryota; kingdom Metazoa; phylum Arthropoda; class Malacostraca; order Decapoda; family Palaemonidae; genus Macrobrachium; species Macrobrachium rosenbergii. Next base: position 7,110,329 of record NC_089744.1, read on the forward strand.
TTGGCTAGCACGCTGTTGGCCCAGCGTTCGGCTCTCCGACTCTCCGACCGGCCAATGAAGAGTTAGAGGAATTTATTTCTGGTGGCAGAAATTCATTTCTCGTCATAATGTGGTTCGGATTCCACAATGAGCTGTAGGTTCCGCTGCTAGGTAACCAGTTGGTTCTTAGCCACGTCAAATAAATCTAATCTTTCAGGCCAGCCCTAGGAGAGCTGTTAATCAGCTCAGAGGTCTGGTTAAACTGAGATATACTTGACTTTTTCAATCTCCTTTGCATTGCATTCCTCTGGACTTGGTATCAAAATTCATTGCAATAAAAAAAAAAAACATACTAAACCAGACACATGGTTGTGTGATTTGCAAATTTACAATGGACGAAATGACAAAGTGTGAAAGAACTTCCTTCCATACATTGAATATGACGAAATGAAACTCGGGGCTTACGTACGAAATTCTTTTTCCACCACGACGATCGTCATCCTTGACTTCCACTCATTCTGTCTCTTGACCTTAATCTTTAATCTCCGGAGAATTTCTCACTCGCCTCCTCTTTCCGTTGGTAAGGAAGGAGTCCTTGTTTTGGCGGGAAGTCGTATTTCATTTCTCGTCTGCTGCGTTACTTTCAGTATAGGTCTGGTTAATATATATATATATATATATATATATATATATATATATATATATATATATATATATATATATATATATATATATATATATATATATATATATATATATATATATATATATATATATATATATATATATATATATATATATATATGGAGACTATTTTCACGTGAGAGACTAATTCCCTAATCTGTTTTTTTATATATCTATGTATTTTCCTTATTTTTCATATTACACCTTTATTCAACTTTTCTTGTATGGAAAGTAATATACATACTGTACACACACACACACACACACACACACACACACACACACACATATATATATATATATATATATATATGTGTGTGTGTGTGTGTGTGTGTGTGTGTGTGTATGCATATATATATATATATATATATATATATATGTATATATATATATATATATATATATATATATATATAGTGAGAGAAAGTTTACTCAGGTTTTTCATGAATATATATATATATATATATATATATATATATATATATATATATATATATATATATATATATATATATATATATATATATATATATATATATATATATATATATATATATATATATATATATATATATATATATATATATATATATATATATATATACAGATGCAACAGAAGAACTCCGTGGAAAGCGGAGTCGAATAAGGAATATGTAGACCAGTACTTGAGGAAACATTCTTTATTGCGACTAGTTTCGAGGTTCTAACATACCCTTTCATCAGGCATCTGAAAATAATAAATAAATACAATAAAAAAACACTCACTAAAATAAAATAAAATTAAACACATCAGAACTAACTACCAAGAATTAAAACTGAACAGTACCGTTTGACCTATAAAAGCAAGTCAAGAGAAGAATAAAAGGCAAATACAAAGATAGTTACAGAGGATAGACACAGAATTAAAAACAAAGCAACTCAACTGACCGTTCATTATTACAGAGTGATAGTTTTTCTCTGATGGTATATAATGTTTCAGTTGTGGTTAGCTCCACATCACTAGACCGACTGGCTAATGCAGAAAAAGAATCTATAGGCTACTCAGAGGATGGTCATGCTGATGGGGATGCTCACGAATGGCACTAAATGCTTGTTTGTTAAGTGGCCTGTCTGTTCCAATTGATCGGCCTAGGTGTTCAAAGGCACGGACCCAAAACTGGCGCTTTGATTTACCATTATAAGTGGCATTACAGCAACTAGCCTACATGCATACTTACAGACTACAGATGACCGTAGGTCTTTGGGCACCGTGTCTTTGAACTTGAAAAACTTTTGCACTACATTTTCAGGCCTGAATATGACTCTGAGACTGACTTGTAATTTAGATAAACTATTTCTCAAGGACAAACTGCTTTTACCCAAGTAGGGCAAGGATAAATAAATAGTAGCTTTGTTTACCGTCACTTTTGGGGAACGTGGACTTATTAGTTTTTGGTGTTGTTCACAAATGAATGTGTCAATAAATTTAGCCCCGAATCCATTATGAAAAAGAATATCCTTGATACAAGAAAATTCAAAATCTAAACTAAAATAATCGGAACAAATCTGAAATGCCCTTGTCACTAAAGTTTTCACTAAGTTCCTCTTAAAATCAATGGGTGTAAAAGATGAAAATTTGGTTGATAGCCCCGTGAAAGTTGGTTTTCTATACACCTCTGTTTGAAACTCACTATCTTTACGGCTTACGAGAACATCCAGAAAGGCCAGCTTTCCATCAGTCTCTGTTTCTTACGTAAATGTAATATTTTCATGCTTCGAATTTAAATACTCTAGAAACAAAGGAATGTGAGTGGGAGATCTGAAAATTAAAAAAATGTCATCTACATAGCGTCTATATATAGAAGTGGTTTGAAAAATACAGGACATTCTTTTAACCATCTAACCTCATAATATGCAAGAAAGGCATTACCTAACGTTAGGCCGAGTGGATTTCCCACGGCAACCCCATCCTTCTGCTTATGAACCTTTTCATGGAAGATGAAGAAACAGACGGTTGCTGCTAGAGATAAAAATTTATAAAGCTGAGGTTTTGTAAAATGCAGAACATCAGAATCACTATATAAATTATTAATGTAAATATCAATGGTTTCAACTAGAAGTATATTCGTGAACAGCGACTTCACATCAAAGCTTGGATTCGGTGCTAAATTTATTGACACACACATGGGTAAGCAACTCCAAAAACTAATAACTCCACGTCCCCCAAAAGTAACAGTAAACAAAGCTACTATTTATTTTTTCCTTGCCCTACATGGGTAATAGCAGTTTTTCCTTGAGAAACAGTTTAGCTAAATTACTATTGGAAGTTTACCCTCAAGTCAGTCTCAGAGTCATATTCAGGCCTAAAAATATAGTATAAAAGTATTTCAAGTTCAAAGACACGGCGCCCAAAGATCTACAGTAATCTGTAGATAAGTATACATGTAGTTGCTGTAATGTGCCACTTATATTGGTAAATCAAAGCTCCAGTTTTGGGTCCGTGCCTTTGAACACCTAGGCCGATCAATTAGAACAAACAGGCCACTTAACAAACAAGCATTTAGTGCCATTCGTGAGCATTCCCATCAGCATGACCATCCTCTGAATATAGATTCTTTTTCTATATTAGTCAGTCGGTTTAGTGATGTGGAGCTAACCACACCTGAAACATTATACACCATCAGAGAAAGCCATCACTCTGTAATAATGAACGGTCAGTTGAGTTGCTTTGTTTTTAATTCTGTGTCTATCTTCTGTAACTATCTTTGTATTTGCCTTGTATTCCTCTCTTGACTTGCTTTTATAGGTTAAACGGTACTGTTCAACCTTAATTCTTGGTTAGTTAGTTCTGATGTGTTTAATTTTATTTTATTTTAGTGAGTGTTTTTTTATTGTATTTATTTGTTATTTTTAGATGCCTGATGATGGGGATTGTTAGAACCTCGAAACTAGTCGCAATAAAGAATGTTTCCCAAGTACTGGTCTACCTATTCCTTATATATATATATATATATATATATATATATATATATATATATATATATATATATATATATATATATATATATATATATATATATATATATATATATTTTAAACCCATATTGAGCTCTCAACTATATTGAATTCCACACGCTTTTTGAATACGCTTCTCACTACAATGCTTTGCATCTGAAATGAACGTCAAATGAAGTACATCTACCTACCTGTTTGTGAATTGCGTACGATAAGCGTGTGTTTGTGACATGTTTTTAGTGTGGCGTGGGCGCACTTCTTTGCTTGCTGCGGCAGCTCTTGATCAAGCCATCTTTAAGCACGACATCCAACCAAGTCTAAAAGCAGTTGAAGTTTGAACAGCAGTGCATTAAACAACAATTGTATAACCATCTCCTACAGGAATGAGGTGTCTGGCTATGAATATAACGACTGTTAATCTAATATTTTATGGTGAATATGTTATTATGTTTAACTTGACCTTAAAAGTGTAAAACAAACCTATACTGACATGATAATTTCAGTATTTCTCTAGCGTAAACAAAGGACTTGACAGTGTGATGTTAAGAGCTGGCTCACAAAATACCCGCGTGGCAGCACAATTTAACAAACAATTTTCATAAATTTGATGCACGAATCCTCCAGTTATTTGTAAGGCTTTTTAATGCATTTTTCCCTTTGGATAATGCAGTACTGTGATATCAGTGTTTTATCAGAGAGGTGCATTGGCCTGTATTTATTGCTGTATTCAGTGGTATGAAATGGAAGGTCGGTTGGTATATATGCATTTTGGTATTTGTTGTACTTTTTTTTTTTCATTGGCTGTTTTTGCAGTGTGCGATTTGAGTGACCTGTCAGTTTGTCAGTCGTACTTATTTTTGCTTTCTTTATAGATTTAGAACGTGAATGTAGGTGCTGTGAAAAGCAGACGCAATAGTTTGTGTATCAAGCACAATTAACATTCGTTTTAGAGATCTTTTCGATTTATATTGCAAGTTGTCAGTCTTATTTCCACTCACGCTTTGTAACTGGTGCATGATGGAGATGCCCACAAGTTACCTGTGGCAAATACCATTGAAATTTAACAATGGAGTGTTTCGAGAAGATTATTCGAATATTTAGTGTGTTTAATAGGTGCATCTGATTTATGAGTATTTTTGGGGAGTATTTTATATATTCGACGTTTGTTCTACTCAGTTCTGGGGTAAGAAGCCCCTTTTTGGGCATGAATTTTCATTCAACTCTATTTTATTAAGTTTGAGTTTCTAGTCACTTCAGGTATTGGAAATTATAGTGAAATTATCAATAAAAGCAAAAAAAAAAAAAAAAGAAATCTGTTACTCTTTCTGTCCAAGCACTAAATATATCTTTTCTAAACAAACTGTAATAAGTTAAGTTAGATAAGTAGAGATCTTGGAAATATGACGTAATTAATATTTCATTATTCATGTAGGTTAAAACTTTTTAGCAGACCTATTCTATATTTGAATTATAATTCATCGATTGATAGCTTCAAACGACTTAATCCGTTATATATGGAGAATATTCTGGTGTGATCCGATAGATCTCTTCATTTTTCTCAATCCAAACCCTTAACGATAATAAAACCGAAGTTATTGCTACTTTTTATTGCTCCGTTTGGGTGAGAATATCATTCACATATCATTTTTATGGGCGTCGAAGTTATGAAACCACATGCAGCCTGGGCCAGTGAATGATACCCGGCTTCGGTCTTGAAGAATCTTGGGTACAAATCTTTCTCTCAAGGTTGAAAACGGAAGAAAAATTTAATTTAAACAATTTCTTTTCATTGCTCACCACATGAAAATACACTTATGAGTAAGGAGTATTCTATATGTCCTAGTGTGCTATACCTTCAATTGTATCCACTCTCATATTATGTAAATACACACACATAAACACACACACATATATATTATATATACAGTATAATATATATATATATATATATATATATATATATATATATATATATATATATAAATATAAATATATCTATATATATAGATATATATATATATATATATATATATATATATATATATATATACATATACATATACATATATATATATATATATATATATATATATATATATATATATATATATATATATATATATATATATACACACAAACATTATATGATGGTGGCCATAATTCATGGTATGATACACCAGGACAGGCAAAATGTTTCTGACTCATAAGTATATTTTCATGTGGTGGACAGTTAAAAATAAAATGTTTTAAATAACACACACACACACACACACACACACACATATATATATATATATATATATATATATATATATATATATATATATATATATATATATATATTCATGAGTAAAGATGCTATTTTGACCTCACGAAACTCTGGCACCCATTTACGTTTAGGTGAGCTCACAGGAGCGATCCACGGACCTACAGTCTTGATTGAGCCCACTCAGCCATGGTGCCATCATTAGCGGATTGTCCGTTATTAGCCTGGTGAGGAAAGAGAGCTTTAGTGAAATAAAAAGGAATATTTGATATGTCCTTGAATGACAGGATGCGATATCATGTACAGCTGCACAAGAGGCGAACAAAGTAGTGGGGCAAAAAGCGAGAAACAGAGCATCATGTAATAAAGCATGAGGGGAGAAAGTGAACAGTAAGTTTATAGAAAATAAGAATTACTTATATAGGTAACAAATGTCGATGAAATTGATAGCAGAATAAACTCTGAAGGCGAAAATTGGGTGAAAAGCTCAAAGTAAATACAATCACGGTTAGACGAAGTCAGTATTTTAAAGGCTTGTTGGATATTGCACATAAAAGAGGCAGAGTAACATGACGCAAGAGGGGAAAGGGTCATTGAAAATTTGTGAACGCTTGTGGAAGTGGTTCTTGAGTACATGAAAAGAGAAATTTAGAACTTAAATAAGGGAAAGATACCAGAGGTTGATGGAATTATAAGTGAAATGCCATACAGCACAGCGTTGAAAGCAAGACCGAATGGCTGACCAGGGTTTACAAGCAGTCTGGGGAAAGGAGAGGATCTGAAGAATTTGATGATAAAATAATTGTTCCTATGTATGAAGACGGTGGTTAGTTTCAGAATGTGTCAGGATTATAGGGATACGATGTCACATAATATACCAGAGAAGGTGTTTGATAAATTCTTGGTCATTAAAGTGAAAAAAAAAATGCCAAAATTGATAGAATAGCAGTATGGTTTTAGATAAGGAAGATGTGAGGATTATGTGTTTTTATGGAAGGGTTATGTGATAATTTTTAAAATAAAACAAAAATCTGTTCATTACACGTATGACCCTAATAAACATATGACAGAATGGAGTGAAGACAATGCTGAGGTAGTTAAGAATGCATCATATAGAGAATATGTTTTTGTGACAGATTTAAAGTTATTAAAATAGAAGTTATTAAAAGAGAATCAAATCGTGTTTTTGAAATATATACACCATGATGACTTTTTTGTTTAAAAGTAAATCCGAGAAGAGAATATGTTG
>NC_089744.1:7122500-7125000 GCF_040412425.1 Macrobrachium rosenbergii
AAAACGAAGATATTTGCTGTCTCAGTAATTATTCAGCAGTCAGCAATCAAATCAGAGACGAACACTCCTGCAGACACGCACGTACTTACTGGATATTAATGTTCTTCCGAATCTACGCCTCTTGGATTTCATTTATTCAGCAATTGCAGGGTTATTCGCATCCAGTAAAGATGATGTGTCGATTGGGAAAAGCGGTTCCGGTACTACTATTAGTGAATGAACTCGGTGAAATTTTTTCTAAAAAAAAAAAACTATGTATTTTTTTTTTTTTGCGTAATAGTTAGAATTGCATTTATAATCAGATGGCAGTTTTTGAAATATCGAGGTAAATTATCGCTTTTCTATTCCTCTAGAGGATTCTGAATTAGGAACCTTTTCACAAGTTCATTTCTGGAACGTGATCAAACAATCTAAAAAATTATTTATTCATTATTCCAATTTGTTTCCCTTTGACAACGTCTTCGTAGTATCTCTGCATTTCAGTTTTCAACTGCTGCATTCGGCCTCTACAGGCCGTTAAATTAAATTTTGTTCCCGTTGAATCATTTTAAACTTTAAAAAAAAGGAGTTAAAGCTGGTGTCTTTCACACATTGCAGATTTCGTTTCCATGGAAACTATACTACATTTTTAAACATCTTCAAAGTTACCCCCAACATCCTTATTTGTCTTTCTTTGTGAATAATAATGAGCTTCATTTTAAAGATTTCGCTAACATTTTTGTGCTAGCATGATTTTTCACTTCAATAAATACCACTTTTCAACATCGCTCCTTTTATCACCTATTCCACCCTCATGATCTTTATTCACCTACAACAACATATTTTTCCCATATTCTATTTTAACTGTATTTCCAAACCAACGCTTCAGTATGCTTTATCATTTTGTCATTTTTCTTTTCCATCTACATGCGGACTGGTAGAACACCTTTGTTTTATATCCAGCTCGGAAAGAAACCTGCTGCATTCCTCCCTGCAAACTACAAACCAAACTTTATACTTATCATAAAGTTTCCTAATTACTCAGAAAATTTGCTCTGAGCCAAATTATATTATTACACTCTTATGTTCCGTGATTTTTGTCATCAGTATTTGCTGAATGCATTTTTGAGCTTTTCTTTGTAATCACAGCCCCTTAACAAACATTCCATTCATAGCAAACAATCCCAGCAAGACCGAAACGAAATGCTTGCTGTCCACATCGTTCTGTTCTTTAAAATGACTTTCCGAATCAAAACTACGCTCATAGCTTCCGACATGTATCAAGGAATGTCATGTACAAATAACTCTGACAGTACTTTTGTCACCTTTCCTCTTTATAAATGTATAATGATTGGTTACTTTTAGTTTTAGTAGCACAGAGCTCTCAGCTCTTCACACCTTTCCATTATCCTTCACGTTGTCTTTAGTCACCTTCCTAACGATTCTTAAAGATTTTTCCTGAATTCAGCGTAAATTCTGGTAACTCACTACTTGGAGACATTGCCATTCATCCCTTATTCTTGTATTAATTATCTCCTGAAACATTTTTTAAATATTCCTTTTGTCATCAATGATAAGAATTTAATTATTTTTAGTAGCTTTATCTCTTACTTTTGATTAACGCTATTACCCTTTCTGACAAACACCTTTATAGAACTGTCTCCTCATTCCTGTAAGTGCACTTCAAGCAATATCATTTTTCTTCCTCTCACCTTACTTCTGTTTTCACTGTTACACCGAATACATCTGTTATTTTCTTCTTCCTTTCCAGAAATAACTTTAAGCACTTCAAGTCCCCCTGAGACATCATCCGTAAAGCCTTTTGAATTCACCATCAGACACAAAAAAAAAAAAAAAAAAATCTTTATCCTTATAGAATTTGTTTTCTTTTACAAACTCCCCTTCTTTATATTACACTTATTCGTTCGTATGAAACCTTTCTTGTGCAAATTAATTTTATGGCCTCTTTATCCCTATAGAATTCTTATTCGCTTCTCTCCTTCGCTTAACACTTATTCCGTTCTTATGAAACCTTTCGTTTGGAAGCTAATCTCAATCTTCAAAAAGAGCAATCTTGTAGTATATCTGCAGGCACTACTCTGACTGGCAATACACAGTTTGGTCTAGCACAGTGTTTCCTAATATCTATTTCAGAATAAAAACTCTTCACAACTATGTTTTTTTTTAAGTATATGCAGTGATATTTTGATACTTTTTCCACTGAGACCATCATGCTTGTCCAAAAATGATATCACTTTCAGGACATACTCCCTTACAGTCTCTTTTTAATCTTATCAGCTTCAGTTGCTGCAGTCCTACCAACCTCCCCGTGTCGTCGTCTGCGATTTACTGTTGCACGAAAACCTTCCGGTTTAGACATTTCTTCCGTGCTTAAATTTCAAATTGGCTAAGATTTCGATCCCTCAGGAGACACATTTTGTTGCGCCTAAAGCTTAAAAAATTATGACACGCGATTGACATTCTCAAATGCTCAATTTTTAGACCTTTCATACTTGCTGGA
>NC_089744.1:7130000-7135000 GCF_040412425.1 Macrobrachium rosenbergii
CACCTTTTCAGTACCAGACTGTATTCTCTCTAATTGACAAAACCACCTAAAAAAATTTGTTACATCCTTTTACTTTCTTTTACGACCTCTTTAACATACCTCTACATTTTTTACTTGATCATTTTTTTTTTGTTCCAGATATACTAAATAATCTTAGCTGGTGTATCGTTTTTTTTTATTCACATTTAACATCTAACCTTTATTTCTATAGAGGAGAGCTGGCTTAACATTCCCTTTATAAACTTTAACCTGGGCTTTCAGAGACACTCTAAGTTTCTTCTCAATATTCTGCAAGCACCCTGCCGCCAAAAAGGAGATTTGGCTGAAGAACTTCCTCATACATATATGCCCTGGTTACCAGAGACACCTTGAATCTCTTTCAGATCTTCATACACCCTGTTACCTCTCTTAATTTCTCTACTTATTCTTTTATCATCCATATTAACAAGCATTTTCCTTCTTCCTAACTTCCATTGACCCTTATAAGCTTATTCTTGGTCGCATTTTCTCTGTTTACATCTGTTTAAAACACCATTTAACCTTTCCACGAGTTTTTGCATTTCCTCCTTATTATCTGTAATCAGTACAGTAAATCGTGTTTTGTTTTGCCGATTACAACAGCATCATCTGCATATTCTGCGGCTGTCAAGTTTTTGTTGATACTCCAATCTAGAATCTCATTTCCTTCCCCGAAAACATTTTTCATTATGAGCTAAAAGCCATGAGAAGAGAAACAGAAACTTTAGTTAATGTTTCCGTGTAGTAGACCACTATTTAATACAAATTCACCCGACAAGACCCTATTAACATTAACTTTGCATATACTTCGTCCATGGGTAATTTCAATTGTTTGTACATATTTAATGGTAATGTCATACTGATGCGAGACCTTCCACACTACTGGTTTCTGGATTTTGTGTAATGCCCTCTGAAAAGCTCTTAAAGGGAAATTTTTAAATTACGCACGATGCTGTATAATATTTCTTAATACTAATAACTGATCTGTGACACTCCTGCCCTTACTAAAACCATCTTGTTCATTTCTAAGCAGTTTATAGATTTCATTCTTCAGCCTAATAAGAATAAGCATACTGGATATTTTCATGAGAATCAATGCAAGGGCAGTACATGTACACAAACCACGTTCAGTCAGGTCACCTTTTTTCGCAATTTTGCTCTGATTTTCAGTTTGCAATTAGTAGGCTTTGTTTCCTGATTCCATATTCTGCAAAACATCTAATTAGTATAGGAACTGTCATACCTGAACTGTTATACTTCGGTTAATTTATCTCTGCAGTGATTCTGCCATATGCTGGCGTTTCCAATCCCTGAAGTTCTTTATTGTTAATTCTATTTCATAAAATCTACTTCATATATCGCGAATTAATTTCTAAGCTAACCCACTTGTTATTCTAGTCATCCCTCTTATATAATTATCCCTCTTATATCTCTTATGTGTTGCCTCAAAAAATGTCATGTATAATGCCATCTCTATCATTTTTCTAGTATTATATTGACACATCCCTCCTTTTGGTAGATATGTTCCTCTGTTCCCTTTTACCCTTGGATATTTACGGTAGTCATTAATTCTGTGGCGACGCTAACACCAGTGCACCCCACCGAGTTCATGGCTTTGCCAATATTAGCAGCCTCTCTGTCCAAATATCCTCCTATCTCTTCTTGATTTACGTTTAGTATCATTGTCTACATTCAAGCACTAAGTATGTTCTCCTTTGAGCTTATCATCTAAACCCTGAGATTTTCCTGCGTGTCTATTTTTTTTATGCTATCGATGGTTTCATTTGATATTCAAGGCTACCGTACCAAGGTACATATTTGTCAGTAGATGAATATACGTACCTGATGTTAAACCAATCCTCTGAAATCTATTGCAACATTCGGTTACCAACACTCTCGACCCTCATTTTCAGAGTTTATTGTATTACACCTAGATATTCGATTATTTTTTCATTAAATGACATTATATATATATATATATATATATATATATATATATATATATATATATATATATATATATATATATATACATACATACATACACACACACACTCTCTTTAGCTGACCAAAACCCGGCGCTGCCGGGAAACTCTGAAGGACTCATAAAAATTTTCCTGCATCTCCTTGTACTGGCTGTCCCTTTTATCCAGGAATTACTGTGCTTACTGTCCCTTTTATCCAAATATTTCTGTGCTGACTGTTCCACTTACCCAGGGATTACTGTGGTGACTGTCCCTTTTATCCAGAAATTACTGTACTAACTGTCACTTTTATGTAAATATTGCTGTGCTGACTGCCCCATTAATCCAGATATTACTGTGGTGACTGTCCATTTATCCAGGTTTTTCTGTGGTGACTGTCCCTTTCATCCAGGTATAACTGTGAAGACTGTCCCATTCACCCAGGTATTACTGTACTGAATGTCCTTTTTATCCAGGTATTACTGTAGTGTCTGTCCCATTTATCCAGGTATTACTGTGGTGACTGTCCTTTGTATCCAGGTATTACTCTGCTGGCTTTCCCATTTATCTAGGTATTACTGTGGTGACTGTCCCTTTTATCTAGGTATTACTGTGGTGACTGTACCATTTATCCATGTATTGCAGTGCTGACTGTCCCCTTTGTCCAAGTATTACTGTGCTGGATGTCCTTTTTACCCAGTTATTATTGTGCTGACTGTCTCTTTTATCCAGGCGTTACTGTTATGACTGTCCCTTCTATCCAAGTTACTGTGGATAATGTCCATTTTATCCAGACATTACTGTGGTGACTGTCCTCCAGATATTATTGGGGTGACTGTCCCATTTATCCAGGTATTACTGTGGTGGGTGTCCATTTTATCCAGGTATTACTGTGGTGACTGTCCATTTTATCCAGATATTATCGTGGTGACTGTCCCATTTATCCAGGTATTACTGTGGTGGTTGTTCTATGTATCCAGGTATTACTGTCCTGACTGCCCCTTTTATCCAGGTATTACTGTGCTGTCTGTCTCTATTATCCAAGGATTACTGTGCTGACTGTCCCTTTTATTCAGGTATTACTGTGCGACTGTATATTTTATGCAGACATTACTGTGGTGACTGTCCCCCAGGTATTACTGTGCTCACTGTTCCTTTTATCCAGGTATTACTGTGGCGACTGTCCCTTTTATCCAGGTATTACTGTGGTGACTGTCCATTTTATCCAGGCATTATTGTGGTGACTGTCCCTTTTATCCAGATATTACTGTGGTGACTGTCCCATTTAACCCCCACTAAACCACCTAAACACACCCCATGCTAAACCTAAACGCACCCCCTGCTAAGCCTAAACACACACCCCCACTGAACCTAAACACGCACCCCCTCTAAGCCTAAACACACCCCTTGCTAAGCCTAAACACACAGCCCCACTAAACCTAAACACAAAGCTTGATACAGAATTATTAATTACAGGAAAGAAAAGCATTTTCAATAATATATTTCTATGGTATCGAGTACACGAAATGAGGTATTATAACCCGTGGAGTTTGTTCATCACATAAGTTACAAAGGGGAAGTGGGTGAGGAAGGGGAAGGGGAAGGGATACGAATTTGAAACCCACCCTATTATCTAAGTTGGGTCAAATGACGGCCACGTGCCAAATTTTATCAAGTTCGGTCAAGCGGTTCGGATTTCTAAAGCGCTAACATACAAACATACAAATATTCACTTTTATATATAAGATGTATATATATATATATATATATATATATATATATATATATATATATATATATATATATATATATATGTATGTGTGTGTGCGTGTTAGTGTGTGTGTGTGTGCGTTAGAGAGGACCAGATTATATGTATAAAAATAAAATAAAATCTATTATCTTAGGCTTTTAAAATAAAAAAAAATTACAAACCCTGTGATAAAATAGTTCTGATACGAATGTTTATGTTTATAATAGTTACTTGTTGTAGCAACAAGAAAAATTAATGCCCATTTACTATCAATTTCAGGGACCGCGAGTCATCGTTGTTCTCAAATGTCCTTGAAACTAATTATTTGATCGAAATGGCACTTTGACACAATGTACAATATAGTGCATTGTCAAATGGTGTTAGTTACGGCGTTTACTCTTGACTTTTAAAGGAAAAGTAACATTAGTCAGCAGGCCTAAACTACGCAATCGAACGTCCGCTATCCCCCATAGACAGGAAAGAGGGGGCGGAGATGGGGAGACGAGGAAAGTGGGTTGAGGGAGGGATGAGGAGGGGAAGGGGGAGGGAGGGAGGGACGGGATGGGGATAAAGGACGTTCGAATCCATAGTTTGGCGATGCTTGGCAACACCATGTAAGTGAAGATTACTCTTAACTAAAACCATTTGATAATGCACTGTATTATCAAAAATTAGCGGGAGGTGTCTTGTACACTGAGTCCAAGTACTATTTCGATCAAATAATTAATTTGAAAGTTACTTGAGGAAAAACGATGACTCGCGGTCCCTGAAATGGCTAGTAGTTGCCCCAAAAGAGGTTCCCAATGAAATGTCTTTCAGCGTGTGCATATTTACCTAAATAATAATTTATCTAAGACATCAGTATTATCAGACTGTGGCAAATAAAGCCTTGGATAAGTATTGAGATTTTCGTTGCACATATTCAGATACATATTTAAGAAAATTCCACAATAGTACGAATTCTTAAGTAGTTATAAATCTCTTTACTAGCATTGTGCTAATATTAAGCCAATTATCTAAATGTAAAACAAGGCATAAATGAAATTACCATGATTCAAAATTACTAACACAAAAGACAGATCCGGTAATATATATTTTTATGCCTTTTTATATTTTAAGATCTTTTTGTAGTCACTAAAGTACTTTTTTTTTGTCAAGAAGATAAACATTCTTACCTACGAGAGTGAGAAGCAGTTTTGAAAATGTGGTGAACAGATTAATCTATAGCACGTAACAAGAGGCTGTGAAATGGCTTATGATTTTATAGA
>NC_089744.1:7137500-7185000 GCF_040412425.1 Macrobrachium rosenbergii
ATTTATAAATTTCCAAGAAACTCCAAAATATTGTACACTGTAAGATTTCCAGAGGTCTGGAACTCACGTATTCTGAACGGTGGGTTTCTGTTCAGGTAGTCACTTTTATATACAACCTTCTTCTACACATCCCTTTAACATGTATGGAAGCTTAGTTTACTGATGGGGATTGAAAACAAATCGTTCTGTCTCAGTAGGAACCTCAGGTGCGTCGGTCACATGAAAGACTATTATGACGAAGTATAAAAACTCAACACGCAGAATGTATTCTTCATATTAAAAGTAGATTATTTTGCTTTATTTGAACGTAATGGGCAAAATTAATCAAGATATTTGTTCAAACATTTTTAAATACACAGTTAGATCAATACTTCAAGCAATAATCCCAATTTATGCCTACTCGTAAGTCTGCACACTTCCTCCCCTATTGCTGAAATGAAATAACTGAAGAGAGTTAACTTGCTTATTATAGTTATCTATGACGTTTTATGCAATCTAATATTTTCTCGAAGATCCATAGTACTGTTGCTTGACTGTATTGTATTGTTATTGCATTTATAGTCAAGAAAAACATTAATTTAATATTAGCATGGTCGCTATTTTTGCCTCATTTCTATCCAGAGCTTCTGCTACGCGTCCTTAGTTTTTGTTAAAAGCATTTCAGAATATTTACTTCCTCTTTAACAGCTCACTTTTTTATTCCCAGTGCTACGCAATTATTGTTGCATTAATTACCATAGCGGCGAAGATTTCATTGCAGCGCTGGAATGAATAATTGATTGATTTCCGACAGAAAGTAATCACAGTGAATGCATATATTATCATCGTCCTATCTATTAGTCTTAATTTGCGACTGAAGGTCCAACTTAAAATAGGTATTGTAACTGCACATTAATGTGTACAGTAATATCAAAATTTTGCTGGATAATTGGCTTATTTCTAAGAGTACACTTTTGGAAAGATTTTTGAAACGGCAAAAGTAACTGGAAACCTCTTGGCAGAAATGTAATTCAAGCAGCTTTTTCCGATGATAATTGTAGAGAGTTGGGTTAGTGGCCTTATGTGTGTGTGTGTGTGTGTGTGTGTGTAAGTGTACATATCTATATGTATGTATGTATACACATATATCTATATATATATTTTATATTTATATTTATGTATATGTATATATATATATATTTTATATATTTATTTATATATATATATTATATACATATATATATATATATATATATATATATATATATATATATATATATATATATATATATATATATGCATTATATATGCATAGTATATATATCATAGAAATGGAAATTACAGGCACCTCTAACAAATAGTGGTTAAAATGAGAAAGATGTACGTGTGAGAAAAATACGTCTGCAGCAGAAAATGCTCGATTGTGAAAATAAAAGTATTAGATCAATCCGAACCTGATTAAAAAAAAAGGGTGCGCATATTGAGGATAAAATGAAGCTTAATTTGATCCTTTAAAGTGACAAAAGACTTTTTATGAAGGTCATAATGCCTGTAACTTTTACTTTTTTGTTAACTTCCCGATGAGGTCACTTTTTTTGACTTTTAAAATTTAATCTTGTTTCATTTTTTCAGTATCTTAACTCTTCTCTCGACCCCTAAAAAAATGAAATCTGAAATTTTAGCTTGAATATTTTTTGTGATTTTATACCTTGGCCAGAGCCGCCTATGATGTGGGTACAGTTTGCTTGTTTGCTTGTTTGTTTGTCAAGAGGATTACGCTGATTGATACGATAAGTTTACCAAAGGTTGACTTCCAAACTAACAATTTTGTGAGAGATAGGAATATATCTTTTGATCTCTGAAGGGTGGTCATCGGGAACATTTGACCTTGCGAGTAGCGGGGCAGGGGGCAAGGGTGAAATAGGAATATATGTTTCGGAATCACTTTAAACAGACACTTCTTATTTCGCATGTATACTCCATTAAGTATACTTGAAGGTCGAAGTTGAACCAGGAATTTAACCTTAGCCATCTTTTAGAACCGTATGTGATAGAGACTTCAAATTCTGCGTAGAGGGAGATGGAGATCATGTTTGGAAGTTGATGGTTAAGTTTAGTATTGGTGTCTAAAAACTCCATTGTTTTTGTGTATCTAAACAAAAGCATTATATTTATTAAATTACTGGCAACAGCAGCTCCATTTTTAAATTTTCTCGTACAGGGGTAGTGCCATCAGTGCTCCTCATGCGGTGCACTGTAGGGAATGCGTAAGGTTCTTTGCAGCGTCCTTTCGGCCACCAGCTGCAACCCCTTTCATTCCTTTTATTATACCTTCATTCATATTACCTTCCTTCCGTAGTGCCATCCACCCGCTCCTAACAATTGTTTCAAAAGGCAACTCTGAGGCTTCCCTCCTGTTTTACACTTAAAAATCTTTTTACTCTCAGTTTCCCTTTTAGCGCTGAATGACTTTATAGGCCCCAGTGCTTGGCCTTTGGCCTAAATCTTACATTCCATTGCATTCCTTTTTAAATTCTGTTCTCGTTTTCAACACGGAATTTCGATGTCTCTGGGGTGTAAATTATGAAGACGAGTTCGTATGTTCAATAATCCTCTGGTAAGGCATTGGTACTTATAAAATTAAAATGCACTGTACTGGGCAAAAGAAATGGCCACGTTAATGTCAGTACTGTGTTAGAAATAAGAAGATTTTGCATCTTCCCTTGAAAGGTTTATTACTTCATAAACCAATACGGCAAGCGTTGGAGAGCTCCCCGTTGCTTAAAAAGTAATTAGCATTTGTCTTTTTATTCACAAGGATGCTAATATATCCATTTAGTAGTCTGCAATTAACGTAGTTGTTTTTCATACCTGGGAAGCATTATCGTTTTTGAATAAAATTGGAAAATAGTGCGCGTATAATTCACGACTTGAACATGTATATGTAATTTAAACAACTTTTTGTGTTCGGAGATAACATTAGTGTATATCTGATCAGTAATCCAGATATGATTAATTACAAGATATTATGAAATTGAACCTAAATAGAAAATATCGTGCTGTCTCGCTTTCGTTACGATGTACTGAGGATTTCATAGCTACATAATTACAAGGTGAATTCATAATTAGAATTATGATTATTCTTAATCAGCTAGCTATTTGTGGTAATTAGTAGTTTTTACAACATACACACAAAGGACAGCAGTAAGTAAATTTTAGAATTTGTAATGCCAGTGCAAATGACACCTCTCAGAGCGTTTCACTTTGCCTGTTCGCAAAACTGTTTTATCCATTTGGATTTGGTTAGGTTTTTCAGTGCCTTTCGTTATTTTTTTCTCTGAGAATTAATCCTTTTTTAGTTTTCTGTAAAAGAACACTATTGTGCCGGCTTTGTCTGTCCGTCCGCCCACAGGTCTTGAAAATTACTGAGGCTAGAGGGCTGCAAACATATCAAATTGCAGCCCTCTAGCCTTGGTGGTTTTTATCTTATTTAAGGTTAAGATTAGCCGTAATCGTGCATCTGGCAACGATATAGGACAGGCCACCACTGGCCCGTGGTTAGAGTTTCATGGTTTGCGGCTCATACAGCATTATACCGAGACCAACGAAAGATAGATCTGTTTTCGGTGGCCTTGATTGTACGATGTACAGAAAACGCGATTGCGCCAAAGAAACTTCGGCTTATTTTTTACTTGTTTTCAGTTGCCACTGAAATTAGTGCAGATAGTGAATATAAATTGTTATCAAGAATTTTACCTAAAAAAAAAACTGTCTTGAAATGCCTAATATTCAACGACAAAAAAGGCTAGTGTTTCTGCTGGTAACCATAATATATTATGAAATACCCAGATGATGCATTATTATTATCCCTGAAATATCCAGACTTAAAAACAGCAGTACTGCGCATACTTAAAAATGTATCTTTGTCTCACAACGCAAGAACTAGCTGCTACTTTTTACATCTGCTAGACATTTCCTCTCAGGAAAATGGCACGAACAACTTTTTATCAGGAGGATATTGCTGTTATAAGGAAGGAGCGTTCAAATTTCATTATTACTGCCAGTCCATTGTTTCTTGTATGCCGAAGAATGTGCAAAGTTTGTTTCTCTTTTCCACACGACTTCGCTTATGATTCTGTTAATGCGGAAATGTACAAACCCATGAGAGAGAGAGAGAGAGAGAGAGAGAGAGAGAGAGAGAGAGAGAGAGAGAGAGAGAAACGTATTATCTTCAACGTTGCAAAATAGAAGAAAAACGGTAGGGATTTGTCTCCGGGACGCGATGAATGACATTTCTACTGACTGTAGGAGGCTTAAATAAGCATTAAAGTAAGTTGTCTTGAAGGACGTTGGATTAAGGCTGAAACCTAGATCGCATTGTCTATTATTGTCTACAAATGAACCTCAGTGCTCTGTGAATTAGATGTAGCATGCAATTTCTGATGCGATATAGATTATATCCCTCTATTTTCCCGTTCATTGTCTTCATCATTATTGTTATATTTAGCCTTATGTGTTTATTATTATAGCAGGACAAAAGATTTGAAGGTGAATGTTTGAAATATAATGGTATATAATATCGAACACCTAAGTTTTTCAAAAACTTCCATTACCTTCTTCTGAGAGAATGGAATAATTACAAAACACTCAGTCTGATATGCATATATCTGTTTTTGACAGCCACGATGAGTTTCATTTTTAGATTTTCGATCTCCACGGCGGATATATATTTGCTGCAATATGTGTACCATAAAAGCAGGTCAGGTGACAGTGAACCCAAGCCGGCACTGCAAGTATGGCAAAAAAATAATTACAAAAAAAAAAAAACTGTTCAGGTCCATTTAAAAGAGAAGTAACCATCTAGATGAAAACGGGGTTGTCTGCAAGGGGTTTTAAATATTCAGCAGGAAGTCCTTTGCTATAGGACATAATCATACCATTACCTCAAACACTTGCTACCTCCTGAAACAGACAGGTCTTATTACCTATTTCGACCAGCTTGGTAACTGCCGGCTACCAACCCTGTTGTTAGGTTCTCTTCTGCCAGGGTTAAAGTCGAGATAAGACAAATGAAAGTGCAACATAGGCATCGTATCCGTCCACTCTTTCTTTCACATGCCCCACCCTTTGATGTGTTAATCACAATTATGGCAATAGAGAAGAAAATCAAGTAAAACACGATGCGAGGGGAAAGGGCGAAGGAGACAGATGTCACAAACAGGTTTATTCTTCCAAATGCATGACCGTGAAGCAAATGACGTACATGTAGAGAGAGAGAGAGAGAGAGAGAGAGAGAGAGAGAGAGAGAGAGAGAGAGAGAGAGTGAAGAAAGTAATGTTACACGTGTTAAACTTCAGCATAAATCTTTGGGGTTACTGAGAATGACAATTCTGTGGACGAGCCGGATTTGAATGTGATAGCAATGGCATATTCACCATTCATTGGACAAGCATGGCAGCTGTGACGTTATACGTGGGGTGTTTTCCGTGAAAATCTAAAACCCTCTCAGGATGGATAAGGTATTACGTGTAATATTACAGCTACAACTTTAGGGGCTTTGTCAACCAAGATAATTACTAAAGCCGAAAGTTATAGTTGGTAGGCTTAACAGCAATATGCACACAGTAAACAGGAAACCAAGTTCAAGCCAAGGTAATGATTATTAGTGATAATGTATCTTATAATCAATAAAAATTAAGGGTATCTGCATTTAGAAAAAATATTTTTACGATGGTTATGAATGACACGTTATAGAAATTTATTTCTTTTCTAACTCAGAACTCAAACTTAGCGTGAAAAGCACTCTAGACATATATATATATATATATATATATATATATATATATATATATATATATATATATATATATATATATTCATATATATATATACATATTTAGATATAAATATATATATATAATATATACATATTTATATATATAAATACATGTATACAAGATAGAGAGAGAGAGAGAGAGAGAGAGAGAGAGAGAGAGAGAGATAAGAGAGAGAGAATGACAATTTAATATGTTTGATCCTGTTGCTACGATTACGTATGTCTATCTAATTTATCAGTGGGATTTTTCAACAAGACAAAAATATTTTTTGTCAAGACACAGTATGTCTAAATTTCATCCTTCATAATATGTTTCTGCTGTAATTATTATGGTGACTGTTACTGAATATTATTTGCGTTATAGCCCAGTTACAATTGCGTAAAAGAAGGCCACTGAAGTTGTTATACTTCTTGATTATTATTACTATTACGGGAAAATAATAGCCTGAGAAAAAAAAACTTCAGAGAGTGCTGTACAAGAAACCATAATTAGCTGAATCTTTAGTTTGCCGTGATCATTCTTCATTAAACTCCAAAACTTTATATAATTATCTGGTTTCATACCCATAAAGGTTTCGTGCTCACTGTTAATCAGACTCCCTTGTTAATTAAAAGATTAACTGGAAAAGTTTCTGAAAGTCTAAAATTGGAGATTCTATAGTTCCTTCTCAATACTTCTGTCCGGCTTTTAGTAATATGACAATTTATTGATATTCAATAACTAGGTAGAGTGGTGAAGGTTTTATATTCTCCACCCTTTGCAATAATTATCAGAGCTTGATGTGAAAGTAGTATAATGGGAATCTGAACCAATCTTTCGACAACAGATGTATATCTAGTACAATAAGGGAAGAAGAATCAAACCACTGAATAATCCACCACTGAAAAGAAATTTTAAAGATGTTAGGCACAGCTGCTATGGTGCCATACTTGTGGTATGGGGTGTTCAGAAAGTAAAATTTTTACTCCTATACTAAATTGTTTAACAATTTAGATATAGTTCCATAAGTACTGTGATTCAATCTGTCTTAAACAATCATGTATTTCTGCATAAATTTCGTTTTGCTTAATATTTCCATGTCTGAAGTTCTACCAACAGGCGATTAATGAACAAATGGACGGTGATATTTGATTGGTTGAGTGATATGTTATTGCTTTTAATTTCCCATTTGTTTTATTGGGACATTTGGTGAGAGTACCTAAATACATTTCCCATACTTAATAAGGTTTTTATATCAGATATTTCTCTATGATAGATTCTTTACCATTCTCCAGAATTAGAAGCATTATCGTACTTGGTCGTATTTCAAGAATCATTATAAGAATGCTACTGCCTTAACTTTATACGAAGTTTAGTATGCAGTATAGTATACTGAAAGTCATGCTTTTTTGCGTCACATTTTTACTTAAGAAAGATAAATGCATGTAGACTAGATACTTTTACTCATATAAGCTCAGCTAATCGAACAAACAGTTATCTGTGAGAAGTAGAGGCGTCCTCCAGAGCTTCTGCAGACTGCTGAGTACAATCATTATGAAATTCCTTATGCCAAAATAGCAATATACATCCCCAGTTATCTGTGAAATTTGCTGTCTGTTGACAGCTACGGAATACCTCCATGTTAATGAGCGTTTGCAAATGGCGGTCTCGATGCTAGAGCATATACGGTGATAAGCATTTAATAGCGATTAGTATTACTTTTTTTCTACTTGATATTTTATAATCCTTATATAAAAATCTTAGCTTCTAATTATTTCAGCCGGGAAAGGTTGTTAGTCAGTGATGATCGTTGATCCTGATAATGGGAAAGGCGCATATGTTTCTAGTCAAGAAAGAGACGCGGGTCATTTCGTAATTCTAGATTTGTTTAAAAGTAAATAACACTCAGTCTCATTCAAAAGATAAACAACCAGTCCTTCTCAGCATCCGGGAATACATCTTTACTTCTACCTGAAGAGAATGATAAAAAAAAAAAATATAAAATCACCATTACATAATATATACAATTTCGCACGTTAACTCGAATCCGTTTTCATTTCAAATACAGGTAATATACAAATCAACCTTGAATGGCGAGAATCTCATTGGTTTAGCTATTTTCACAAAATCGAGGTGTCTCATACGCTGGATCCATTTGGCATGTCGTAATTAACAGTTGTTCGAAAAATTATATAAATTGCCAACGCCTCGCCAACGAGGCGAGTGGTTAAAAGATGAGCATGAAAGGGTAACAGAAGAAGAATAAAGAATCCTGCTCTAAGCTGCATATAACGAGACATGCCTACGTTAGACATTAGGCCTTAAATATAAATCTCGAACGCTTTCGCCTTTGAGTGTCAAATCACCCCTCGTCTTCCAGCAAGAAGGAATTAGCTATATATATATATATATATATATATATATATATATATATATATATATATATATATATATATATATATATATATATATATATATATATATATATATATATATATATATTTCAGGGTTAATACCTGTAAGTGCGCCTCAGTGCGAGAGGTTGTTTCTTTAGAATATCTCAGAATCTCAAGGATTAACGAAGACTTTCCGTTGCTTAATGTTGCGGCAGCAGAGCGTCACCAATACTTTGGATAACTTACCAACATCTCAGCTATTCATAACCAGCAACTAATTCGTTCTTACTGGAAGACGAGGGGTGATTTGACACTCAAAGGCGAAAGCGTTCGAGATTTATATTTAAGGCCTAATGTCTAACGTTGGCATGTCTCGTTATATGCAGCTTAGAGCGGGATTCTTTATTCTTCTTTTTGTTACCTCTTATAACTCATCTTTTAACCACCCGCCTCGTAAACCTTGCAAATGATCCCTTTTACCTCCACATTGCGGAATATTTGCTTGCGAGATTATGAGAAATATTCTTTCAGGTTTTACTTCCAGGAAAAAGGATTATGTTTCATAATTCCCAGCTCTCGTTGGCAATTTTCTTTTACGCGAATCGGCGTCAGTGAAGCTTTAATTGGAAACATGAACAAATACCCGAATGTTCGAAAATGACGGCTATTTACCTTAATAGTTATAGTGAAAGAAACATTTTATGTAGGTCAGTTGCCCTCTCTGTCAAATACTACAGTAGTGTGTGTTGATATATATATATATATATATATATATATATATATATATATATATATATATATATATATATATATATATAAATATATATAAATATATATAAAATATATATATATATATATATATATATATATATATATATATATATATATATATATATATATATATATATATATATATATATATATATATATATATAGTATATATATGTATATATGTGTGTGTGTGTGTGTGGTGTTTCACTTCTGTTAATTCTTGAATAAGGCTCATTGTTCGCTAAATGAAAATTGGCATCTTATATGCTATAAGTTTACTCCTAAAAGTCTAGGTAGCCACTTCAGAATAGGTAGGGTTTAGGATCGAAGGAGATCCCAGCCAAGGCTAATAAAATTTTAGATGTATGAAATGCATGCAAATGGAACAGAATTTGAATGGTATATTCCCATGTACGAAATTGTGTTTATATTTCTTATGGGAAGCTGGCTGCAATTCATTCTCTGCTCATTCATTTTGTTCAATAAACCTCAGATCCCTATGTACTCGCGCACATATTTTTAATTATCAGATCTACAAATGATTACATATTTCAGTTGAAGTAAAAGACACAGGAATTCAACAAGCACAATATGTATGTATAAGATGAAATAGTATCTTCTTTTTCGTAATAGTAGAGATGATTCAGTTCTGGACCGACGTTTCTCTGTTCGAATTCTAGAATGAAGGAAGAGTCTTTCATTTTGATTCAGCAAGGTTTTAAATAGTTATGTTGACGTTATCACACTTTAGATTATGTATTCGTACATTTTGGAAAATATCTTCCATTTCTGTAAAATTACTTCCCTATAATTGACATCGAACATTTTAAAATACCTTTACATTTTTACTGAATAAAGAATTAAGAATTTAGCAATTTTGGTAGTAAATCACCGCACACTGAGATGCTAAGGCTTTGCTCACTAACATTCCAGACTGAGAAACAGGGATACTAACTGACTTCTTTCTTTATGGTAAGCCGCCTTCGTGGCTATGTTTATAACCTTTTCAATTTAAATAATTTTACGAAACAAACAAAATCTACTACTGAAAACCGATAGGGGCTTTTTTTATACATTCATCTGCTGTAAAATTAGGAAATAATTTCTGTTGCTTTCATTTGCATAACATAATGAAAAGGCACCGACTCGCTCTTTTCCAGTACATTCCAATATTAAAATGAATTAAAAATAGACAAAATTGTCCCCATAAGCATACTAGTCATGAATATTTATATTTTTTTTTTTTATAAATGATAGGCAGTGTGTTCTGTGATGCTGATGCTAACAATTATACGTGTTCATTAAAGTGTTCCATTTTGCAAATATTTAAAGTAATTTTCATATTCGTTACAGCATAATATGGACATGCATACATACATACATTCATATATAAATATCTATATATATATATATATGTTTGTGTGTGTGTGTATGTATGTATGTATGTATATATATATATATATATATATATATATATATATATATATATATATATATATATATATATATATATATATATATACATATATATACATATTACGATGCACTCCACAATGAAGATGAAGGAGAAACCAGAGGAAAAGGAAATAGAGTTCTTAATTTGTCCCAACAGTTTCGCCCTCCATCAGGCCTCTTCCGGGAACTTTATTGACATATATACAGTATATGCGTGTGTGTGTGTGCGTGTGTTTTGTCACATACATCCTAACCTATTTTATATTCACTAATATTAAGCCACAAACATCAGTTAGTATCCAGTTGACAATACCTTTAAAACAACTTACACCCCGAGGGATAGTGAACTGAACATAAAATAATATTTGTACTTTGATATTTGTGACTAAATACAGTACGTGCGTGGGTGTATGTGAATTTTGCGTTCGATGAAAAATGAAAATAAATGGAAATATAGTCTGAGAACAAGGGTTGCATGAATAGCTAGCTAGCCGGATGTAAAATAATCTAAGATTATCATTTTCCGAAGTCTTGATAACACTTCTTCTTAATCGATTAAAAAAATGGTAAATTATGACATTTTTAGAGAAGTAATTCACGCATGCACATTCGTTATGTTTCCACGGGAAACTGCAAAGAGCACTCATCCGTCTTCAGAATTCTGAATAATCACCGGCAAGAAAATACTAGACGATGGCAGTGCTTATTTTTCCCCCCCCTGACGTAGTAAACTCTCCAGTGATCACTATAATCACCCTTCTCCTTCGAGAGCGCCGGAAGTCATTACCAGTGAAGCAGCCGAATCACTTCTGGAAGCAGCAGCGAGGTCCTCGAATCGACGTGAATTATCAATGAAGCACTCGAAGTGAATCCTTTCCCGTGCTCTGATGATGAGCCCCGAATGGCGCAATATGTCCTTTGCATATCAGGGAACCTGTTTCTTTTGACATGTTATTTTGTGGATTGCTCCTCATTCACGGTCTTTTTTTTAGTGTATTAATTTTTGGAGGGTAGGGCTAGATGGCTTTGCAGTTAATATGCATCTAAAGTTGACTTTTTTTTTTTCTATTGTGTTTTCCAATGTTAATGTGACAATAACTCTTGTATTTGTATGCCAGTAGGGCCACCCTAGTTTAGGATAACAGCAGTACACAAAACACACACACACACACACACACACACACATATATATATATATATATATATATATATATATATATATATATATATATATATATATATATATGTACATATATATATATATATATATATATATATATATATATATATATATATATATATATATATATATATTATATATATGTATGTTTATTTATTTATCTGTATGTATGCATATGTAGGTGCTTGTTAGTGGTTGGGAGAGTTTTTTTTTCTTATATATATATATATATATATATATATATATATATATATATATATATATATATATATATATATATATATATATATGTGTGTGTGTGTGTGTGTGTGTGTGTGTGTGTAATGATAGCTAGGAGAATATTAATTAGGAAAAGCGTAAATATAAGAGAGAGAATAATGGAGCAGAGGGAGTAACAACACTTCCTGTGTCGTGTTTATAGCAAAGCACAGGTGCCAGTAATCTAACCACAATCTTAACAAGAATGTTTACCCATCTCACCTGTGAGCTTACCTTTCAAATCTTGCCGGAACTTAAAGACTTCCGGTGACGTCATCAGTCCCTCCTACGATGGAGGGGATTAATTCATGTAATCACACCCAAAGGGATGTCGTTAGATAAGTTTCAACCACTTAGGACGTCTAACAAGGCGGGACAAGAAGCAATGGCCTGCCTATTGTGGGACGGGCATTTCCTTTGAAGAACCTTCAAGAGGGCAAAGCAGGAAGGAAGAGAAGCAGGACAGAACAGATAGAAAAGAAGCAGACAGAAGAGAGAGAAGCAGAGGAGTGAAGTCGCAAGCCTCACCAGTTGTGGGTTGAGAAGAAAGCAAGGCTCATACGTCGATTTGTATTCATACTACTTAACTTGTATATATATTTAACTTGTATATGTACAGTATTATTTTTACTAGTGTGATAATGAAGTAAGAAAGCTGCACTGTGTCTTCCTAAGCCTCCTGGGACTCGAATGTCACTATAACAACAAAGCCAGAAACGATAAAGCAAATATAAAGGAAATAATAAACTTCTTTACATGAACTATAACAATAAATAAAGAAACGAACATCATAACATTTGAAGGTGGTAAAAACATGACATTGGTGACATATCATCATGTAAATGGTGCCAGCTGTATAGAATCCGAAGGAGACGTAAAAAAAGTGCGGTGTGAAGAATGAATTGACAAACTCAAGAATTTAAAAACAGAACGAAGTGAATCAAAACAGACAACGAAAACATTCCCGCAGCAAACATCAACGGCCGGAACATTCAAAGTGAAATAAGAATTATAAACATTACCGCATACAAAACCCACAACTAAGAAATATTATTCCCCGAAGATAAAACAACTAGTGAACCACGAGAACAATGCAAACATACCAGCCAACGTGAAACAACAACAACACCTGTGTATTGGTGACTATCGAAACAGCCAAACAGATTCTATACACAAACTGTTAAAACGGATGAGTGCATTTCACACGTACGACAAAACATTCCCGGTAGAGCTATTGATACACGCACAAAACAGATTTCTATAGACAATCTGTTAAAACGGATGAGTGCATTTCACACGTACGACAAACATTCCCGTTAAAAATCAACATTACTGGTGAAATCTAAGAAGAAGACAAATTCCTGATGGTCAGCAAAGCAAGAAAAGGACAGTTTTAGTCAAGACATGCAGGATACGACATGTCTACAGCGAACTACAGTGTTGGTCGCGAAAGGAAAAGTGAAAAACAGTTCCAGAGCAACAGTGGTAACAAACAACAGTTAAGACTGAACAACAGCAGAAAATAAGTAAGTCATGATTGGAAAGTTATTATTCTCTCTCTCTATAAGAGTGTATGAAAATTTTTTTATGTAGTTCTCTCTCTCAGAAGGTATAAAACTTTTACAATTCTCTCTCAAAAATTTTTATCTTGTTATATATATTTTTTTATGTTTGATAGATAGGAATTTTTAATAACATAACCTTTTGATGAAATATTTTTTTAATACTGTTGTATATTTGTGTATAAATTTTTTTATATGGTTTTTAGGATACTGTTGTAATGTGCAGGATTCGTTTGACACATTGTTGAATGCTATTAGAAATAGACATTACAGTTTAAGACCAACAACAGTTAGACAGTCAGGTTCCAGTGCCAAGTTCATGAATATCATTAACTCAAGAAAATACTAACACTAATAACACAAATAGCAATAATAGTAATATTAATAACACTAACACATTTCAATTTAGAACAATGGCACAAGCAGCGATCATTACGCAAGCCACATGATTCTGTGGAAGAGTTGAAAGCTAAAATCCTGACAAAAATAGGCTAGAATCATATTCTGTGAACCAGTGGCTATCTGATGCAGACAGTCGCATATCTACAGGGGAAATAACAAGTGAAAGAGCTAAAATTAATGAAGCCTTGCTTCTCATTAGTTCAAAAAGCGGTGATGCACATAGAACTTTGAATTCAGTTATATTCAGCAAAATAGCCACATACTCTGAATTTAAAAGAATTTGTTTATCAATCTGGGAACCAGTAAGTCAAAGTGATGCATTATGTAATATTAAAATAAATTCCTTACCCAGCATTATGATGGAGAATCCATAGCAAATCTTCACACAGATGTTGAAGAATCGACACACAAGGTGATGGAAGACTTAAGGAAAACAAACATCACCATAGGAAATAAGAACGGTTTTGGTGATGAAGAAAATGATTTAGTTAGTTCAAGATATGTTTTTAATTACTTGTCATTTGGAGAAAAAGAAAAGAAAGCTTAAAAGAAAGTTAAAATTGTTCCTAAAAGTGATAGCCTCACAGCTTTAATATCAATGAGGCAAGAAATCCAGAAGAAAGAGATAGATTTTTCTAAGGAATTTGTAGGGGGAACAGAAACACAAAATGAAAGGAAACGCAGAAATACCCATGATTCATATAAAAGAAATAACAAGTGTAATGATAATTCCAGACAAGTAGGGAATAGACAAACTTCCTTTCAAAGGAAATATGCACAAAATACTAGGAAAAAATAGAATCCAAACCAGAAAGGAAGACAGAATCAATCGAGGAATGGACCATTCCTCGGTCCACCCATGAGATCTCATAATGGTCAGTGTTCAAACACAAATAATTCAGAACCAGAGAAAAATTCAGCTCAAGAAGCTAGACCAAAATTAACGTGTGAAAACTGCGGGTATACTAATCATTCCACTAATGAATGCAGAAAGCCTAGAATCTGTGCGGTTTGCAAAAAGATCGGGCATTTAACTAAAAACTGTTGGTTCAATAAAATGGAAGCCAATAGAGAGGTTATAGAGATAAGTAACAGTCGCCCAAATATAAATAAATCATCCACTCAGTGACAATTAACCCCTTTACAGAGAAAAGAAAGTAAATTCCTTCAAGGTGATGAAAGAGAAAAAGGAGACACAGTTACAATGGGAAATGAAGGTTCATCCGCATTTTCCTATTTACATAGCAAAGAAGTAGCATTTTCCATGAAAGAGGAAGAAATAAACAGAAAGGATCTGCCTATTGTAAAGATTCCAATAAATGGAAAAACATGTACTGCACTCATTGATTCAGGTGGTACTGTAAATATAATTGATAAAATAACTTTAACCAGACATTAGGCATTGCAGAAACTCAGATTCAGGGTCAAAGTAGAGTAATAAAAGGAATAAAAGGGAAACATTAAAAGTCTGGGGAATGTGAACTTGGAAATAAGTATTTTTCACATAAATTTATTGAAAGTTTTCTAGTTTTAGAAGACAGATTTTTTCCCGCAAAAGTATTGTTCTCATTTGATTTAATGTGGAGGTGTGGAATAATATTAGATAGTAGTGAAGGAAAGATTAACCTGAAACAGGATAATCAGAAGAGCGTATGTCTTACGCTTGACGAAGAAAAGTTTCACCCAAATCTGATCAATTTGTCTGAAACAGTTTCGACAGGCGAGACAGACATACAGGAAATGCAGATAAGTAACCAGAACAAGCAAGATAAAATAAAAACAAATAAAAAAGAGGAATTTCCACAATTACAGAATACAGAATTGTTGAGATGTGCACATACAAATGATATATACTCAGAGATAAATAATTACTCAGATATAAATAATTGTGATGACCGAAACACAGAATCTAACGAAAATCAAGGCGCCTATACCTATGGCTATACCTATACCTATAACTATAGCAATGTAGTAATGAGTTGTGAAAGTGAAGGGAAAATACTAAATGAAGTATTGCTCTTAGATAAAATAAATAAATCAGATATAAATAGTACACTAGAAGTAACAGAAGAAACCACTGGAGATGCAGAATCTTGCTATTTTTCAGATAGAAGAAGAAGAAATATGTTGTGCTCGCACATCTGATGATAATAAAGTACAATTTATAATCAATAGAGCAGTAACTTTGTATCCAAAATGTTTAAAAAAAATATATTTGAGATCAAAATGTAAGGGATAAGGATATTCTATTATTGAATGAAGAATTGCCAGATTTTGTCAGAATGGATAATTCCTTGGTTCACATGAATGATAACTGGGAAGTTTATGTCCAAAACTATTCAGATAACAGAGTAACACTATACGCAGGTATTGTCTTTTGCATAGGGATTCCTATTAACAATCCTTTACTAGCAACAGAAGAAAAAGCATTTTTTTCTATACATGGCCAAAACTCTCAAATAAATCAAGAAGTAAATAAAACAGATTTTTCAGAAAATAGACACAAGTTCATTCAGGTGTTAGAGAAATACAGAAATGTAATAGCTATAGGAGATAAACTAGAAAGAACAAATGTTCTACAACATGGAATTTTGTTAGATGATAGAGGCAAGCCATTTTTTATTCCTAATTACAGATTACCAATAATCCAGAGACCCATAGTTGACAATTTGATAGAGGAAATGAAACGAGATGGAGTAGTAATTCCTTCTAAATCTCCATTTAATTCCCCATTGTTACTTGTTCCAAAGAAGGATGGTAGTTGGAGACTTGTAATAAATTACAGGAAGTTAAATTCCAACACAGTTCCAGATAGAATGCAGGTGCCGGTAATTCAAGATATGTTAGCTCAATTAGAGGGGGGCCCAAGATGTTTTCATCCTTAGATTTGCTTAGCGGATATTGGCAAGTACCTCTAGATGAAGAATCGAAACCATTCACAGCCTTCAGCACACTTAAAGAACATTTACAGTTTGAAGTAATGCCACTGGGACTCACATCAACCCCATTAACATTTGTCAGATTAATGTTACACATTATACGAGATATAGAAAATGTTGCAGTATATTGGACGATGTAATCATTTTTAGCAAAGACTTAAAAAGTCACCCCAGAACATTAGAAATGGTCCTAGAGAGATTAAGAATTGCAGGACTAAAAATAAGATTAAAGAAATGTCAATTCCTGATGAAATCCTTAGAATACTTGGGTCATGTAATTAGTGAAGATGGACTGCGCATGCAGGCAGGTAAAATAAAGGCAATAATTGATTTCCCAGCTCCCATTAATTTGAAAGCATTAAGAAGGTTCCTAGGTATGGTAGGTTATTATAGACCTTTTAAAAAGGGTTTTGATACTATAGCTAAACCTTTGACAAAACTAACCAAGAAGAATATTATCTATGAATAGAAGGATGAACAAGAAACAGCCTTTCAAACACTAAAGAGCAAATTGACCAGGAACCCTGTTTTAGTCTACCCAGAATGAGGGGAGTATATTATGCTAGTAGAGTTTTAAACCCAGCAGAAAGAAACTATAGTACCACAGAAAGAGAGTGTTTAGCTTTATATTGGAGTTTAAAGAAATTTAGACATACTTTACGTCATAAGGTTAATGTGCTTACTGATCACAACCCATTTGTAACTTATTTAAAAAGAGAGCCTTTACCAACAACATGAAGTTCAATAGATGGTTCATTAGTGTATTAGAATTTGCCCCGGAATTCAGATATATTCCAGGGAAATTTAACACCTTGGCAGATGCATTATCCAGATCTCAAGAAGAAACAGAAAAATGTATTACCACTAATACCTTTTGTTGTAGTTGTCAAGTAGCAGATTTCGATTTAGAAAGAGTAAAAATACAACAAGGAAAAGACACAGAAATCTGACAAATATTAGGACAGTTAATACTAGATGAATCCTTAAAACCTGAATTTCAATTAATAAAAGGATTGTTGTGTAAAAGGCCAACAGAGAAGAATGGTTGTTCTCGACTATACATCCCAAAAACACTAATCAGAGAAGTTTTAGAACTAACATACTCATATAAGTTAGCAGGAAATCCCAGGAATTAAAAAGACAAGCAGAATCATAACCAGAAATTATTTTTGGCCAAATTGTAGTGAAGATGCCAAAATCTTTGTACAAAACTGTATAGTTTGTAATCAACATAAAGGTAACGTAAATCTTAAAGCTCAACTTGAAAAATATCCATCAGAATTAAATCCATTTCGAGTAGTAACTATGGACTTTTTAGGTCCATTTCCAAGGACTGTTAGAGGAAATAAACAAATATTAGCCTTCTTAGATTATCTGACTAGATATGTAGAAATCGTACCAGTAAGAAACAGAGATGCAGCTAAAGCAGCAGAAGCTCTTAAATCTAGAATTATCACAAGACATTTATGTCCATAAGTTCTTCTTTCTGATAATGCTGCTGAATTTACTAGTGATATTTTGAAGAAAGTATGTGAATTTTATGAAATAAATAAGTGTCAAATAAACGCTTATAAACCAAGTTCTAATGGAGCAGTAGAACGAACTAATCGTAAAGTAAAGGATATCCTGAAAACTTTAGTGAGCCCACGGACAGAAGATTGGGACTTAGCAATAGAAGACGTACAGTTCACACTGAATAATACTGTAAATGAGACAATAGGAGAATCCCCACATTATTTGCTATATGGTTATCAGAAAAGAATGCCTAACACATTATCAGACGATGCAACACCACCCAGACATACTTATGACTATGATGACTATGTTGCATGGAAAACCAGACGTACTTACGAGACAATCATGAAAACAAGGGCAAATTAAAAGAAGTTCATAATACTCATGCCAAATATTATAATAAAAGTACCATTAAACCAGACATTACAGTAGGTACTCAAATTTATGTACAAAATCATGTTCAAGAAGGGCCAAATGTAAAGGTTTCTTCCAAGTTCACTGGACCATATGGAGTTGTAGAAGCGTTAAAATTAAAGAAATATAGGGTAATTAAGGAAAGTGATCTAAAGGAAAAAGTACTTCACTGGAATCATATAAAAGTAGTAAAAACAGATCCATGGTCCACTGAAGTTATAGATGACATAAGACATGAAAATGCTGTAGATGATGTTGTAAACAAAAGATATATTCTACGAAACCGACAGAGTTAAATATGTGTATATGGATGTATATATTGGTGTTAGACTGAAAATATCATAAATATAATGTATGTAGTGAAACCTATATATAAAGAAATTCTGATAAAAGTCTATTCTTGCAGATGCAATAACGCGGCTCACCATAACATTAGTCATAATTGGACTCATCTCTTCAGATGTGGAGATGATAAAGGGATCATTGTTAAAGAGACATGGAAAAGTCAAAATGATCAGAGACTTAGAAATCATTAGTATAGACATATCAACAGTGTTAAATAGTGAGAAAACATTAAATGCAATTCAAAGGGACATTAAATCAGTCCTACAGAAGGGTGATAATAGTGTTATTCACTTGTTAGAAAAATTAAACACAGAAATAGAAAATACCGCTCTTAAAAGGTGAAAGAGATCCCTCTTGCCCTTCATTGGAACTGTTTTGAACACTTTATTTGGAGTTGCTACAGAAGTAAATGTAGAACAGAAAAAAGAAAGAATAGACAGACTGGAAAAAAGGGCAGCAGCAAGAGGCACAGTGATAAATAAAGTGATTACATCACACAGTCAAAATGCAGAAAAAATAGAAAAACTGAAAAATTTTATAAATCAAGTCAATCAGAATGTAACAAAAGAATTGAATAAGTTGGAAAACATACAGTTTTTAAATACATTTGCTCTAGAAAATGAAGTGATATTACAGGAACATAAAAACACATTAAATGCCATTTTGCTTGCTTATAAAGGTATTTTGAGCCCAACACTAATCATTCCTAAAGAATTAGAAGACATTATTAAGTTTTGCATCATGGAAAAACACGTTCAGCCACCTGTGGAAGATGTATTCATGTACAACAATTTAATAAGTGTCAAAGTGCTTTATGATAAAATTATTTTAGCTGTACCTTTCTATACTAGGATCACAAACACATTAATCACTGTTACCCATTTCCTCTTGGCTGACCAAATTTTCTTCGAAAAAGGAATAATTAAGAATCGTCATAATCGTCACTTATTTTTTTTTTTCAATCCCTTCTTTTAACCCAAAGGCTTTCAGCTTTGATCTCGAGATCTTTTGGCATTGGCAACTAAAAACCTATCAAAGGTGGCGGTCACAGCTGGCAGTCTTTAAAGGAAGACTTCAAAGTCTTAAAGATTACGAATTTCGAGAGGGATTGTAGGGCGCTTACCGAGCGACTGTTTTGATCTCTCTCTCTCTCTCTCTCTCTCTCTCTCTCTCTCTCTCTCTCTCTCTCTCTCTCTCTCTCTCTCTCTCTCTCTAGTAGTTTATGATAATTTTTTTACTAAAGAGGATGATTTCGTTGCTATACTAAATTTATCAATGAATACTGCAAATTATTTGTAAATGGAGTAACAGTACTGATTCAAACCGTTTGTAAACTGTTTGTAATTGAGACAAATCGCTGGATTTATTAACAAATTTTTGTAACGTCATTTATTATCGTCAACTTGGAAATCAATAATAAAGAGATCTTCCACCAAGATCGTGAATTGTAACTGCTTTGTAGTATATAAAAACCCAATCTTCGCATTCAAGTATCCACACAAGTTTTGCTGGCGAAAAACAAGTTATAAAAGTAAACAGAAAAGGTTTACGTATTCACAATAATTATTTTGTACTTATAATTCTCGGTACATTGATTGACGAAAGTTCATATAACACTATGGTTTGGGACACAGACGAGAAAGATGTGGTATATTTCCGAATCGTTGCAGGTTGTTTTCTGGCATTTTGGAGCAATCATAAAGAATTACCAGAGTTCAATTAGATTAGTTTTGAGAGTAAAAGAATATACAGACAGTTTAAAGTAAGACATTATTTTGTTTTTTTTCGATAATTGCAACTTTGTAGTTAAAATGAAAGTTTTATACTACGTGAGACTGATAATGTTAAAAATTCGCCTCTACGTTACTTTGCCTATGTTTATATTATTTACATTAAAAATCAAAAGACTGGAATTCCATTTTATATGGTTAAGTCCTATATTTCATATAAAAGGTAAATTTGCATAGTAATAACGCAAAATTGTCGCTCCTCTTAATAATTTTTCCCATTGATAGATTTAACGTAATATAATAAAGATAAGTAAAGCATCATTCCATAAACTTCATTATCACAGATTAGTTAAGTTAAATGCCATCGTTTAGCCCTAAGAATACCCTTCGTGTCTGGTGATAATATTAAAACCAGTGAATTGTGTTATTAATTTCTGATTAAGTCATTAAATAAAAAAAATCACCGGCGCGAAAATTCATGAAATCTGAAGTTTAGTAAATTAGGTCTAAGAAAGAATGTCTAAAAATATCAAAATACCTTTGAACAAAAAGTATTTTTGTATTTAGATTATTGTAAGTTAACACCTTTCGTTTATATTTCTGTTGTTTTTATATCTACAATTATTATCTGGGATTAATTTTGACTTTGAATGACATCTCCATATTCGAAGGTAGGATATTGACTCATTGCTGTAAAACATTAAGAAAAAAAGGGGGTCTACTTGAAAGAAACACTTTTTTTTTTCTTTTCATGTCATAATACCTTTAGCGCAGGATGTTCTACATCAGGATATTTCCGTCAATTTAATTGTTCTCTTATTATTATTATTATTATTATTATTATTATTATTATTATTATTATTATTATTATTATTATTATTATTATTATTATTATTATTTACCTTGAATTTCAACTGACTAAGCAAAATTTCAAAATTCTATTCCTTAACAGATAGTCAAATCTATGTTGGGTTGTTTAGTAGCATATGGAACGCGTTTTATAAGATTCCTTCTTTATATTATTATTATTATTATTATTATTATTATTATTATTATTATTATTATTATTATTATTATTATTATTATTGGTTCGCGGCATTACGCTTTATTATCCTGGTTATCTGAAAATGTGAACGATAATATTGTCAAGAGAGGAATTATCAGAATGCTTTAACAATTCCAATATGTTCTCTGTTGTATTTGTCTAATGCCATGTTTTTAAATGTCGTATAATCAGTAGAAGTTTATATCCTGCACTATTTTAATTATCATAATTATTGGCCCTATAAACTATTTATGTTGTCGAAGGGTTCCGGAGATGCTTTAATGAAAAACATGCTGACAAAAGTCAAGGATAATAAATCAGTCAGCCCAAAAATTTAAAATACTTTCTTAATGTCCATTCACAAAAATAAGAGAACCGAATTCAGTTAATTATGCAGGGCTTATTAATATTAATAATCGCCTTTAACTTACAGATATTAAAAAGAAGTAGTAACTGTGTATGGAAATGCGCATTCTGGAAGGACAAATATTTAGATTTGAATGATTAACATCTCTAGTTATATTAATTATGTGAATAAATGTATGTGCTTCAGCAGTCTAATTTATATAGACTAGGACGATCCGATGATTTGTCTATATACAGTTTATGTTTTGAGTAGTTTATTCCATAATTGTCTCATCGGGGAAAACACAAAAGAAGAAAATGTCTTTACCATGATTCCTCACAAAATCAAATATTCCCCCGCTGGAGTGTTCGTAAATACATTTTAGAGTCCACCATTTAATGCGCACGGGGAAATTTAGAAGACACGTGTTGCATTCCCACGAATATTTAATGCCAAGTATGGCTGACTTGTTCCCTTTGGACTTAACTCAATATTCAGAACTTCTCCCTTTCCATCTCTCGGGGTGTAGTAACAATACTTTTTTTTTTTATTCAAGTTTATTAAATAATTTACTTAGCCTTGGAGCCTCCAAGCACGTGTATTTTTGCTCACAGGAAATCTGTCATGAAAATAACCTGTTTTCATATCGAACTAAACACAATTCTTTTATATCATTTCGAATATGACTCTCAATCCCACCCACACCTCATCGTGAGAAAGGGAGATAAAGGTGACCCTGCTGGAGTTTCTGGAGCGACGACTAACTTAGTGTAGAGATTCAAATATAAGGACATAAAGGGTGGAAGGAAAGGCTCACGAACTATTGACAAGATTTCATGTAGTCGACGGCGTTTTGCAATATCCAATACATTTGCAAGGTTGCAGTGACACAATATAAAATAGTTATGAAAAAGAAAATCACTTTATAAATTTACAAAAATATTTTTCACTAAAACTTGAGAGAACAAGTTTCAGATGTACCTGAGGGACACGTCAAATCCTCATCAACTGATAGGTTGGACGCACTACCACCATTCTTAGGAGGTATTTATAAGTCCACACAACTAGGGCGTTATTTTTCAGTTTTCTGTGGACACGGATAAAGGACGCTGAAACAATCCACAGCGAGCCCCACTTCTGCCGTTTACAAATAGCAGAATGTGTAAGCATTCATCAGCGACGGCCAACTCCCAGTGTTCACGGAAACCCAGTTTCCTTCTCCCCTCAACCAGAAGACTACAGGATCACCACCCAAAGTGAAGCGGTAACCAAGACTCGTCCCAACTCATGAGAGCAACGGGCAAAGTTACTAGTGGGACTCAGCCCACACGTGATTAGTGATGGTGAGGTTAACCCTAAACACTTAGTGACTGGTTAAGACTAACTTCAGGTCAACCTATCGTTTATGAGTTGGGATCCAACCACAGAAGGTTGATATATATATATATATATATATATATATATATATATATATATATATATATATATATATATATATATATATATATATATATATATATATATATATATATATATATATATATATATATATATATATATATATATATATATATATATATATATATATATATATATATATATATAATTATATTTATATATATATATATATATATATATATAATTATATATATATATATATATATATATACAGTATATATATATATATATATATATATATATATATATATATATATATATATATATATATATATATATATATATATATATATATATATATATATACTCAATATTCATATATGCCAGGTGTTTCGAAATCAGAGTGCCCCCATCCACAGAACAAATGGAAAGTTATGAAGTTTTCTGCTATATCCTATCTCCAAGTACATTATTTCTTGTATTTTCTTGTATTTTCAGACTGAGTGACGGAGTTAGATGCAGCTATGGCTAACGACTCGGAGGAAATCAGATGGATTGACCGAATCTGGGCTATAAACTTCAGAGAGGCCAGGGATGCTGGCGCATCTTTCATTTCACGTTCCTGGATAACTAAATCCTGAATCCTTTATTAAAAGAAATTGGAACAAAAATCCATATGACTGTCATCGTGGAGAGAGTGAGAATCTTGGAAGGCTTGAAGTCCTTTCTCAGGAGTCAAAAGACATCATAGCTGAGGCAGTGGGTAGACCAAGAAAGTCTTTACGTAAATTGGCACTTGAACTAGAAACAAAAGGGGGAAAGAAGAGAAGTTATAGTGCTGTATATCGTAAGTTGAAAAAATCTGGTATCAAGCAGTTTCATGTTATCAGCAAGCCCAACATCACTCAGCAACAGAGAGAAGATCATGCATGGGTTGTGGTTCATTTCTTAAAGACTGGGATGAAACTGACTTTCTCCATGTTGCCGCATCAGATGAATTCTTCATTTACACAGTCAGGAAGCCAAATCATAAAAGTGACATCATTTGGGCTGCAAAGTTTGATGATATCAGCGATGACGTGCGCTATTGCCAAGTTGTAAAGTTTCCTGAATGTTTGGGAATTTTTCTCTGTTTCACAGCCAAACGGTTAATGTGGATCAAAGAAAAAGGACAGTCGTGGAATGGCAAATACTTCAGAGAAACTGTGCTTACTGGTGGAGTATTTCCTTTCCTCAAAGATCGTGAAAATGTGTTATCTGTTGAAGAAGTCACATTTTTGCATGATAAGGCACCATGTTTCAAGGCTCTTCAGACACAGGAGCTGCTTCAAAACAGCGGTATCGATTTCTCCTCGTCAAGTGAATTTCCAGGTAGCTCCCCTGACCTTAATGTGTGTGAAAACATTGGTAGTATCTTAAAGGATTGTGTTGAAACACACACAGTGAACTATGATGGTATACCAACCTCGACGACCTGCGAAGAGAAGTGACCGAAGTTCTCAGGGAAATGGTGTTTGAGTCTCAGCTTTTTTTGCAATTTGCTGAAATCATACCCCTCAAGAATGCAGGCTGTGGTACAGGCAGATGGAGGCCACACAAAATATTAAATACTCAGAGAGAAACTTAAATAAATACCTGTTCTGAATTACTTTTGTTTTTGTCCATATCAATTTTAGTTTATGCTGTAGAGGGGGTGGGGCTCTAATTTTGAAACACCCCGTATGTGTGTGTATGTATATATATATATATATATATATATATATATATATATATATATATATATATATATATATATATATATATATATATATATATATATACACACATACAGGCTGTTTTGAAATTAGAGGCCCCCACAGCATAAACTAAAATTTATATATATATATATATATATATATATATATATATATATATATATATATATATATATATATATATATATATATATATATATATATATATATATATATATATATATATATATATATACGAGGGTAAGTCAAAAAGTTCCAGGAAAAATTGTTGAATGATGTATTTACACAGGAATGAAACAACCCAAATACTTGGTAAACAATTATCTGTGATGTAGTGATCCATATAGACTTGTTACCTCAGTCATCCTCTTGCTACCGTGGTGTTAACATCTGCTTCAGAAAAGTAACTTCTTGAACCCATGGAAAATAAAAATTTTGAGATGAGAGCTAACATCAAGTTCCTGACCAATTTTTGATTGGAAACCAGGAAAAATTATTGAAGCTTTGCAACAAGTTTATGGAGATTCTTCTCCATCTAAATCAGTTGTTTATGATTGGATAAAGCGATTTAAGGATGGTCGGGAGGACCTCAAAGACAACCCAAGAGAGGAAGACCATCGACTGCAAAAAATGAAAGAATTGTGGCTTTGGTGCAGAATCTAGTGGATGAAGATCGTCGGATTACTATCGATATGATAGCTAATGAAACTGGGATCTCCCATGGTTCCGCATTTTCAATTTTAAATGAAAATCTTGGTTTGTAAACTTTCAGCACGTTGGGTCCCAAAAGCGTTGCGCGAAGACCAACTGCATCAAAGAGCTGAACTTTCTCTTGCAGTTTTAACGAAGATTGAATCAAATGAATCAGAGTTTTTGACCGGATTGTTACTGGAGATGAAACTTGGATCCATCAATATGACCCAGAAAGTAAAATTCAATCAAAGCAATGGTTACCAAGAGGTTCAGCTGCACCAGTGAAGTTCAAAGTGGCGAGATCTGCCCAGAAGGTTATGGCAACAGTGTTTTGGGACTCCAAAGGAGTGATTTTGATTGATTTCCTTGAAGGACAAAAAACAATCACCGGGAACTACTACAAAGGTGTTTTGCAAAAACTGAAGACTGCATTGGCTAAAAACGTCGAGGAAAGTTGCACCGCAGAATTTTTGTTCCATCATGATAACGCTCCAGCACATTCATCAAAGGTTGCAAGAGAAGTTCTACGGAAATTTAGGTGGGAAACTCTTCCACATCCTCCTTATAGTCCTGATCTTGCTCCTTCAGATTTTTTCCTGTTCCCAAAACTCAAGGAACACTTAAGAGGAGTCCGGTTTGAATCTTTGGATGCTGCTAAACATGCAGTTTCAACATGGTTTAATAGAAAGGCCCCAAATTTCTACAAAGAAGGGTTGCAGAGTGGAAACAGCGCCTTGAAAAGTGTACAGAGTTAGATGGTAGATATGTAGAAAAATGATGTTTGAATTTCCTTAAATAAAGAGTATATTGAATTTTTCCTGGAACTTTTTGACTTACCCTCGTATATATATGTATGTATATATACACACGCATATAATCCCGGTAATATACTTTTTTCCCACGTTACTAAATGCTAGGTGCTTCATCATTGTAACTTTCGTTGATGAAGGAAATTGTGCGAGAAATTTCAGTTACATGTTGTGAGGTCATTGTGATAACTACTGATTTTATTGCTTAATGTTAGTCCGGTTTGTTGTGTAATTTCGTTTGAATTTTGGGGGGAAAATGAAAACTATACATTTGTTTAAAACTTCATTGAATAACAAATCACAGAAAAAGTTTTCATTTTTTAAAGGATGCATGGTGGCCATCTTGGAATTTTAAAAATGGCGCCTGGAAAACTTATTTTCTTAATATCTCTCCTACTAGATGATTTAGAATGGTGGTTTTAATGGCTAAACCCACATTTTTGGGGCAATGAATCCAAAAATTTTATTTCTACTCGTGAAAGGCCATAGATATAATCAAAGGCACCTTTATTATCAGCCAACTTGTCTTTTTAATGATGTTTGTGTTGCGAATGATCTTTAAGGCAGATATGACCTTTAACACAGTTGATGTACTCCAAACATATCATCGCTATCTTCCCTCGTTGCATATTATATTAGGATTTGTTTTTTCAATGCACTTTAACTCAAGAAGTATTTACGAAATATATATGTTTACAGAACATACATGCATATAGAACTAGTAGTCTTCAGGAGTTAGTTACCAGTCAACAGGTCATCAACTTTGTCATCACTATCATCACTGTCACTAGTGACTGCGCCGTTTTGGGAGTCCTCATCATTTTGACACTGTACCACACTGACATAGGTCTGTGCAAGGTAGGTCCTTTGATCAGCAAGAGCATGTGCGGGAAGAACAATCTGTTTTACATTGGCATCTAACCATCTCAGTGATAGCCTCTGGTACTGGAGACTCCTCTCTTGTGAGGGGTTTCAGCTGGCCAGTTTTATCCCCGTAAAACCCTTGCTGTAGTGGGTCAGGGAAATCCTTTCGGGCAGTGGTTGCCTGGCCCCACACTCTGGCCTGGATAAGGACTCTCAGCACATGCTGTTTCAGAGCACCAAGAGTTTGTGGAAGTTTGTCGCTGTCAGCCATGTTTGCAGAAGAGATGCCATCTCAGCTCTGGGATGGTCTATGTGGATCCCCTTTGGTGAGTATGCAACACATGTGAATTTGGCTAGTGTGGACAGGAGTTCATCTGTGGCTTCACTGGTGGTAGAAAGTGTCTGCAGTGGCTTGGCAACGTCACTGTCTGCCTTCAGACAGACATTCAGCCAGGTTTTTTGCCTATCCTAGAGAACCATTCGGTGCTATCTGCCCCTGTAAAGGCATGGAAGGCTGGAAGAGCCTTTGCCCGGTCAGCACCTAAAGCTGTCCATATTGGGTTCACCTTCACGACTCCAGATGCCATTGAGACTGACGTACGTCTGAGAAGGCTGTCATAATCGGCAACAACTAGTACCAATACATCTGTGTCAGGGGAAAAGAACATCAGCTGTGAAACGGGAGTTTCGACTTGATGCCAGGACTGCCTGATGCATCAGCAATGTATCTGCTTTTTCATGGTTGTTGTCTTTAAAGCATAGCTCGCTTCTGTTGCTCTTGGTACATCCTGCAGTGGAAGTAATGGCGATCTTGACAGAGTCTTTGCCATATTCAAGGGTCTTTGCAGCCAGGTACTCTGTCAGTTGAGCCTTTGTTTGGTCATGAGAAAGGAAATGCCTCATTGGGATGTTCTTGATGTTGGTCTAATCTCTTATCTGATA
Organism: Macrobrachium rosenbergii; assembly: GCF_040412425.1. NCBI lineage: Eukaryota > Metazoa > Arthropoda > Malacostraca > Decapoda > Palaemonidae > Macrobrachium > Macrobrachium rosenbergii. Next base: position 7,166,114 of record NC_089744.1, read on the forward strand.
CTGGACCCAATCCTTTCCTTCTCTCCTTTTTTCCCTTATGGCATGCTTCAGAGTTGTCCTTGTAGGTGTCAAACACCAGGCTAATCTCAGCGGAGGTGCCAAGAGTTCTCAGAGCTGCCATGACAGCATGTAGTTCTCCCAGTCTCAGAACCACTGTACATTTCAGGTCATCCAGCAGCTGTACTACCTTCTCATATAGGGCCATGTCAAACGAAATGACATTTGGATGAGCTTCACCAACAGCCAGCCTCCTCAATTTATTTGTCTGCATTTATTACAGTCAACAGGGTTGACCACTCGTTAGCTACCTCTGGAAGCAGTGGTAAGGAGCCATCCTCAGTGAGAGATTGGCTTATGGAGATCAGTAAGTTGTATCCTGCCCAGCACAGCATCTCGCTGTTGTTCTCGACCTTCATCCTGGATACTCTAGCAGCAATCAGCCATCCAAGCTGTGTCAGCTGATAAGTACTAGAAATTCCCTCCTTCTTGACTGCAAATTCATGTGTCTGTTTGCTTGCTTGTGGTTTTGGTTTGTCACAGTGGATCATATCTATGTGGTATGGTGTGACTGTGAGGTTACTTGTGTCTCTGATGGTCAGAGGTGGAGTGATTGGTGCTCCAGGGACATCAGATTTCTGGTATGCTCCTATAACTGCCCCATGGGTTGTGCTGAATCTCTGCTTGGTTTGTACTTCACTTGGCTGCTGGACTTGAATCCATAAAGGATGTTCTGCTGACTGTATTTGTCCCCACGTCTGTTTCCAGTTCATCTCAAGGTCAAGTGTGATCCAGCGGATCATACTGTATAGCTCACTTTGAACATCATCGGTGTTGCTGGATTCTTGTATAATATCTGCTGATATCTCCTTTTTGAAATTAGTAATGCTCCGGCGTATTATCTATGCTGCCCTGAAGATGGTCTTAATGTCATCCAGGACATTTTCATCTCTGGTTAGAACTGAATGTACTAGGTCTTTCTCGCAGGCAGCAGGACAGTACTGCTGGCTTTGCTCTGTTCTTCTGTAGGACAGACTTTACATGAGGCAACTCAGCAAGGATCTTGTCTTTTAACCATTTTCTACTGAAAGATGGTGAATGGTTCTCCAGACCCTCTGTTTCAAGCATATTGATGTAAGTTGTTTCAATGTCATCCATTGAGATGTAGGTTTGGTTTTGGGTTTGGACATCAATGAGATTGATCAGTTCAATGAAACATGCTATTTGCAGTGATGACATTTTAGCCAATCATCTTTTGGCATCTTGATCACAGTTGACATGAAATGCATGTTTTCTCCAGCATGATTTGTGGTATATGACATCTATTGCATGGGCATCTGTTGGTGAAATACTTGTGCACAGTCTTGTTCTGAATACTGGATTTTGGGACTTGTCTATAGCATCTTTGAGCCCCTTCCAGCATTTTCTGTGCATAGTCTGATGATTTCTTCTTCAGTGTCTTCTTAACAAAAGAAACAGAGGTTCTTGTCCAGTGGCAATGTAGATGACCGTGTGAACGGTATAAACTGGTCAGATGTAGATATGCCAGGTCCCTCAGGTACATCTCTCTTGGTGCTTCCTGCACTCCTGCCACGTTCTTTCGATGGCAAGAATCCAAGGGATAATGCTTGTTCATAGCGTAGCAGGTTCAGGCACGCTGCATCAGCTCACTGTTAGTTGCATTAGAGTAATAGCTGCGATGCCACAGTGCTTTCTGTTCACAGAGCGTGTCCTTATTAATGTTCCTGAGCCTTCTTTGCACTTCAAAATAGTCACCATTATTCAAACTGGCTCTTATTTATACTGTATCCAGCACCTTCTGGTAGGTGTCCAATCTGGGCTTAACGATCAAGGGACCTTTCTTGGCTTCAGCAGACTGGCAGAGCACAGCTTCCGGTTTGTTGTGTCCTCACCCTGCTGCTTATCTCCAGTCTGACTAAGCTGTGGTATTTTGCTCATGATGTTCACTGCCAACTAGACTTTGCAGGTCTGCAAAGAGAGCAAGAAGGGTCATCACCGAGATACTAAAAACACACACACAAAAAAAACAAGATGCCTGCTAATAAAGGTGCCTTTGATTATCTGTGACCTTTTATAAATAATAATTTTGGATTCCTTGCCCCAAAAATGTGGTTGTAGCCATTCGAACAGATTTTTAAAGTAATCTAGGAGCGGAGATATTAAGAAAATAAGTTTTCTGGCGCTATTTTTAAAATTCGAAGGTAGTCGCCATGCACTCTTAAAAAAATGAAAACGGGTATTTTCTAATTTGTTATTCAATGTAGTTTTTAAAAATGTATAGTTTTCAATTTCCCCAAGAAAGTCAAACAAATGTTAAAATCTGGACATAGTGAACCGGACTATGTGGTGAACGTGGTTGTGCAATGTGTTATAGAAAAATATGAAAGGCTGTGCTTCAGATGACATACCACCTTTAATGTGATAGAACCATGGACTTTCGACCAGGGCATTTGTATGTCCTTTCATCGCAAAGATAATACTATAGGGTATGTATAAGAGAGCCATAGAATATTTTAAGACCTCATGGTCATGTAGTTTTGATATCATAGACTAACATCAACTAGTAAGCATGTGTGTAAAAAATCGAAATGTTTGATAAGTAGATCACTCTACTATTTAATGATTTTGCAGCCTTTCCATATGACAGTGAAGTCATTATGATGTGTCGAAAGTAGAGCGAGATAAAAAAAAAAACCTTCTGTTAAAAGCTTTTAGAGAGAAAGGTAAGATGAAGACATTTAATTTAAAAGAAAATCATTCTATGTGTCACATCTTCCAGTAAAGGTTATGGGGGAAAATTTCAAAGGATCCTGTATTTTTAACAGTTTAAAAAATAAAAAGTTTTTCTTGACAGTATCTTTATACTAGTCTAATATTTACTATTTGTTTTAGAGAAACGAAAGGTGAAAAGTATCGTTTACGAGAATTATTGATACGCGTTCGTCATATTTTTATTCATTAATTTTCCGTTTTAACTGAACAAAGATAAGAGGAAACATTTAATCCAGAATAACAAAGAAATAGAGAGTCCATCAAAAAAGGAAACGCTCGTAAGTAACGGCCCTTTTTAGGCCAGTTCTCCAAAAACGCTCTCCTCCACCTCCCTCCCTCTCTCTCTCTCTCTCTCTCTCTCTCTCTCTCTCTCTCTCTCTCTCTCTCTCTCTCTCTGTGGTTGAGAGGCAGGTTCCTTTAGAGCTACTGCTCCCCTTGACCACCAATCATTCACTTCTTGCCTCACACTCCTCCCAATTTTTCGACCAGAATCTTATATGGTAAATAAAAAGGGATCATCCATCATCGTTGCGGGTGACAGTTGACCTGGAACGGGTGAACATTACCAAGGACCGACGGTAGATTTATGCCTGAGACCTCAGAAAGAAGTTCCGACGGGGTATCGGTCGCACCGCTATGATGACAGTTCTTTTTGTCAGGGTCGTAAATATCAGCGAATGTTTGTAAAAGACTACCTCTCTCTCTCTCTCTCTCTCTCTCTCTCTCTCTCTCTCTCTCTCTCTCTCTCTCTCTCTCTTAAAAAAGTGCTAGGTCTTGACTCGATATGCATACCACATTTCATTTTCAGTTATCATTGACTAGTTTACTTCATATTCTTATTCACTCACGAAATATTGTTGTTTGGTTCTATGCTTTCGTGACTCATCTGTGAATTAAATAGACGGATCTTGGTAAAGGCAAATGGGAAAATCCGTCACATTTTGCCAGTCAAGAAGCACAGAGACAATTTATCATGTTTTAAATTATGTTGATTATCGTTATTATATCTTATGACTTCTTTCAAACGTTTTGAAATTTGCCAAGTGCATAACTGTTTATGGGTTTATGTAATTTGCACATTATAAATAAATTATTTTCAAAAGTACTGGTGATCAGGGTGAAAATATAAAGAATGAGTTCTAACCTCAAGAATATTTGAATATCTTGATTACTCATATTGCACCGAACGTTCATAAGTCTGCAGACCTATTACTAAAATGACAATGTCAGTTGGATTTAAACTTTACATAAATATATTTATTTGGTGGCAGCCCACCATGAAATTTTATTTGCTGATAAGTTTTTGAACTTAATTTTAACAGTTATGTATTTTGCTGCAATAATGTTTTAATATGCTAATTAGTATGTTATTTTTTACGTTTAAGTTTTTAATTTTTTTGTCTTACCCTTTATTTTATTGCTTTTACATCACGGCATTATAAAGGTTCGGTCTACCCTCCCTATCAAGAAAAACAGGAAATGTCTAGCAGCGAAATCGTTTTTATAGTTCTGTTTCTCTCCTTACTTCATGTTAGAAATCTTAAAAGCAATAACAATGCCCCAATAGCTTTTTTTGAAAGGCCTCTTCTCGGGGCATTTTTTACATGTTGTCAATTTATATTATTCAAGAGAATCACATGAAAATTTGTGGAAGGAATATTTATAGACTGTGTCTTTGCTCTCTCATTTTAACTCGTAAAGAAAAACAATATCGTGGAAAACACTGATTTGGTCACACAAATGAAAAGAAAGTTAGTTTGCATAAGATTTACGCAGACAAACGTAATTCTAAACACGTTAACATTGCTGAAAAAGACTAAATCCGAAGTCAGGAAATTTTAGAATAACTATAAAAAACGAAAATACTAAAAATAGATGCTAAAACTAATTTATTGCGCGTAGATGCAACAAATTCGCAAAAGCATTCCTTACGGCTCTGGTCAATTTAAATAACCTGCAGATGAATAAGTTAGAAAACTAGTGGTCAGGGATGACTCAACTGTTCTCCTTTTAAGGTCATAATTTAATGTAAATAACCCCCTCCCTCATTTTTTAGTGTTCTGTAAAAGAAAACTATTGAGATGACTATTTGTCTGTCCGTCCGCACTTTGTCTGTCCGCCCTCAGATCTTAAAAACTACAGAGGCTAGAGGGCTGCAAATTGGTATGTTGATCAACCACCTTCCGATCATCAAACATTCCAAATTGCAGCCCTCTAGCCTCAGTAATTTTTATTTTATGTAAGGTTAAAGTTAAGAATGATGGTGCATCTGGCACCGCTATAGGTGCCAACAAGACAGGCCACCACCGAGCCATGGCTGAAAGTTTTATGGGCCGGGACTGAGAGTTTCATGGCCTGTGGCTGAGAGTTTCATACAGCATTATACGGTGTACAGAAAACTCGATTGCGCCGAAGAAACTTACGCTCATTTGCTACTTGTTTTTATTTACCAAACCAATTAATTTTCTCAGGCGACAAGATACCACCTTTATTGGAATGAACTTCACCTCTCGTTACTAGTTGACCTGACCTTTGCCCCCAGTTACTAACAAACTGAACGACTTGACAGACTCTTGGACGACTAAACTGGACTTCATTTCTTTAAGTATCGAGTGGCTGTTTTCCTAAATCTGACTCCGAAATGGTATTTTGTTTTTTACATGAACGATTGCTCGCATCTCCAGCCAGGTAAGTCACTGACGCGACTCCTGATGAAAATAGCTTTGCAACTCTGAAAGGATGAGTCGCTTAATAAGTGGAGACAGATGTGCTTCTTGGGGTAGAAATCCTGACACAATTAATCTTAGCAGTAAGACGACGTGCGACAAGAGAGATCACAACAAGCCTAACGGGGTTTGGGAGAGAGAGAGAGAGAGAGAGAGAGAGAGAGAGAGAGAGAGAGAGAGAGAGAGAGAGAGAAAGAAACGGGGGAGAAAAATATAACAATGATGAGTGGCATCGTGCTTACCCCATACAAAAAATGGGAAAGAGCACTTTAAAAGAAGAAGAAGAAGAAGATAGTTATTTGTTCCTTTTAATTTTTGTTTTCTTTGTTCTTAACTTAAATATTTGTTTAAAAATAAGGGTGATGACAATAAAAACCGTTTAATAATAATTCACTCTTCCTAATGTCAAAACACAAAGTCAAGAAATTATCTGTAATATTCCACCAACTTGTTTTCCTTTATCAAATCTCTGAGAAGGGCAAAAGCAGAGGCGACTTAACATTGACCCCACTCCTTAAGAACTTGGTGGAAGCCTCTGGCACCACCTAACCTAAAGGAAGAAGGCGTAGGGTACAAGATACGTATATGTGTAGAAAATTATGTTCTCTTTGTATTGATATGGAAACTGAGATCGGCAATGAACGTAAATGGTCAAGTAGGTAGAGACTCTGATCTTAGATATTATTTTTATCATTATATTTATTGATATTAATATTAAAAAGTTTCCATATCACATACTTGCAAGATATTCTTCTACATAAAAGAACGCCAGTCAGTGATAAAAGTGTATGTATGTATATATATATATATATATATATATATATATATATATATATATATATATATATATATATATATATATATATATATATATATATATATATATTACTGATAAAGAATCCGTAAAAAATAAGTTATGCCTAACTTACATTTACCTGTCCTTACTCCTGAATGGACTATTTCAGGAACACTTATCGTGCAATTTAAATTTTCTCTTATTTGCCTTCATAAATCGTTCATTTATATAAAAGACTGATATAAAAGTTAAATTACCGAAAAAGCTGATGACTGCGCAAGTATAAGAGATATGAAAATCGTAGAATAAGTTTGCTCCAATCTCAGCCTTAGATTGAATCTTTGCTTTTTCTGACACCCGACGCTTTTTCACGTATATTTAGACACATCAGTATCAGTTTTAATGAGTTTTGTAATATTTAAACTTATATTCTAGTTCAATTTAGTATCAAATATTTAAAAAAGACTTTGATTGCCTTAAACCTGTTACTTGTGTAAAAGTGGCAAAGAGGAGAAAACTTTTTTAGCCCCCTCTCATAACTATTTTTTATGACGTCATCAGATTTAAAAATATCCCCGACATTTAGGGATGTTACATGAATATTTATTTTTTTTTTGTTTACTTATATTCTTGTTAATTTTATCATTATTAGGCATTTCTTTGATGCACATTAGTTTCCATACACACACACACATATATATATATATATATATATATATATATATATATATATATATATATATATATATATATATATATATATATATATATATACATACATATATATGCATATTTATATGTATGTGTGTGTGGAAACTAATGTGCATCAAAGAAATGCCTAATAATGATAAAATTAACAAGAATATAAATAAAAACAATTAATAATAAATATGCATGTAACATCCCTATATGTCGGGGATATTTTTAAATATGATGACGTCACAAAAAATAGTTATGAGAGGGGGTTAAAATAAGTTTTCTCCTCTTGTCATTTTTACACAAGTAACAGATTTAGGGCAATCAAAGTCTTTTTTAAATATTAGATACTAAACTGAACTAGAATATAAATTTAAATATTTGAAAACTGATTAAAATTGATGCTGATGTCTAAAATATTCGTGAAAGACTGAGATTGGGGCAAATATATTCTACGATTTTCACATCTCTTATACTTGCGCAGTCATCAGCTTTTTCAGTAATCTAACTTTTATAACAATCTTTCATATAAATGAACGATTCATGACGGCAAGGAAAAGAAAATGTACATTGCACGATAAGTGTTCCTGAAATAGTACATTTGGGAGTAAGGACAGGTAAATGTAAGTTAGGCATAACTTAATTTTTACCGATTCTTTATCTAATTCCAATGCTAAAACTCTACCTTTATTCCTAAGGATAAACGACTTTTGCATATTAAGTGCTTCTCTCTCTCTCTCTCTCTCTCTCTCTCTCTCTCTCTCTCTCTCTCTCTCTCTCTCTCTCTCTCTCTCGCAGAACCTTGATGTTTTGTATCGTGCTACCATCTAAAGTTTCTTTCTGAATTTTTTGTGAAGATAGTCTTTGAGTCGACACTTCTGATGACAAGCATGCCCAAACTTTCAATTATGCCATGTTTATTACCATATTTCTGTATAAATTAATTTTTGAAAATTTACCACTCCTTTTCAAAATACCTAAATAGAATCTAGTGTTGGTAGAATAAGAAAATTCTTCAAGTGCATAACTTTAGAATATTTTTCTTTTTACAAATAACTTTATATCAACTCCACAGCAGTGAGCCACAGCTGCTGCGTAAGAAGTTGTTGGTGAAACACATCTACCACAGCCTACAACACCTTGGATTAGAAACTGAGTTCGGAATGAGAAAACTTTAACTCTAAACTTGTCCAGGTTCCGTGACATAGGTGTTTTATCAGAGTCTTGAACACGCCTAATCTCATTCGTTTGCTCTGGAGAATGACGATATAAATACGACAAGAATTCATTTTAGTCTGAATATTTGGTCTATAAGCGCAAGAATGACAAATTGACGACACAATTATGAAAATTTTGATTCAAAATAAAGTAAGCTCAATCTCTTTTACAAAGGATTATCAACGATAATTAGATTTCTTTTAGGTTTTATGAAAATAGCAAGCCAAATGAAAGATGCAAGATTTTTAGATCTGATTAACAGATGTTAGGATATACAATATTCGCAGTGAACCGTTAAGATAAAGTACAACTGAAATTATATTACAAACTCCTCAAAGTCTATGTTAAGTAGATTCTTTTTTTTTTTTTCATTGTCAAGAAAAATGGTTCCGAGTCATTAGCTCCCAGTCGAGCACAATCGAAAGGACAGCGATCTTTCTGTCTCTCTGCCTATCTCTTCGGGACCCCTTCTCTTTCTATAGATTTTTTAATGGTCCAGGTCCCAAAATAAATCTTCGCAACTGATTTAAGTAGTTTTCTTACTAGAACCGTTGAGAAGTTTTATTGGATTTCAACATTGGCATTTTTTTTTATTATCAACTGTGTAAAAAAAAAAATAGTAGCATAAGAAAATAACAATGGGTCTATTCATTTGAATCCCGTAGGGAGGTGGTACCGTCAGTGCACATCACACGGAGCACTGTAGGCATTATTTGAGGTTTTTTCAGTGTCACTTCGGCCCCTAGCTGCAACCCCTTTCATTCCTTTTACTGTTTCTCCGCTCATATTCTCTTTTTTCCATCTTACTTTCCACCCTCTCCTAACAATTGTTTGACAGTGGAACTGCGAGGTTTTCCTTCTGTTACACCTTTACAAACTCCTTTGCGATCAGTTTCCATTTCAGCGCAAAATGACCTCAAAGGTCCCAGCGCTTGGCCTTTGACCTAAATTTTATATTCCCTCCATTCCTATTTATTTGAATGTAAAATTAATTAAGTCACAGTACTTGCAAATGTCATCAGTTTGGAAGGTTTCCTTCACTGACGTCTAACAAAGAAGAAGCTAAGAAGCTAAAATGGAAGCGTTTTAAGTGGATGCTGAAGTACCTGCAGTGGACAGATCTCAGGCTTTGGTTTCTAGTTTAGACGCCCAACAAGAATTCGAGTTCATACATCATCATATGATCCTGAGACCTGCGTGGTTATCACTCATCAGGAGAGGTGCACTTTGCGTAGAAACAATTGAAAATATTCGAGGCGCGCTTAAAATTTCGTACCTAAAATTTTCTTGATTTCTTGACCCACATTCAAGATAGAGAATTCGACGTAGCATCACTTTTCGTACCCTATTGGCTGAAATGAAAGTACTGATAAGTGAAAATATGTAAACAGTAATATCAGAGTGAAACAAAAATATATAATGAAATATTTGATGCTAGGGTACCTTTTCGGTAAGCAATGACACTTTAGTAAGAATCGTCCAGAGTCATCTGAGGTGTAGTAAGAAAGTTTTTCGTAACCCAAAGCATATGAATTAGTTTAGCTTTGATATCCTATAACAGCATTATCCTACCTTTTTTCCTAAAGGTCATGGGAGTCATCGTATATTTTACATTCTAAAGTAAATTATATATATATATATATATATATATATATATATATATATATATATATATATATATATATATATATATATATATATATTATATATATATACGTACATATAATAATAATAATAATACAAAATAATAATAATAATAATAATAATAATAATAATAATATATATAATAATAATAATAATAATAATAATAATAATGACAAGAAACTAGAGTCAGTTTAACCACTAGGCAAAAACTAGGTTTTGGGACACACAATTTAGGTGCTCATCGAGAAAGTTTTTTTTTCCTTAATTAATTATTCAATTCATTCTAATCAGGTGTTTATTCTTTATGTGTTCAAAATTATTATAAGAGATGAAATTGTACGTAGCAATTATAATTTTGCAGGTCATAATAACAAATACAGTAAGTTTAAACAAACTGATGAATTTAACTGTTACGACACTTAAATTGTGTCTCATAAATTTTCTAAAAAATTAAAACGTACCTAGAAGGCATTAAAGCATGTCTGTAATAATAAGTGAGATTTCGACCTTAGTATAAAAAACTGATGAATTTAACTGTTATGACACTTAAATTGTGACTTATAAATTTGCTTAAAAAAATGAAAACGTACCTAGAAGGCATTAAAGTATGTCTGAAATAATAAGTGAGATTTCGACCTTAGTAACAACTTTTAATCCAACATAAAGTATTGAAGGAACATCATGCTAAATTATACCAAAGTGTGTTCGAACGTTGGCGTTGATATCCCTATCTTACAAGTAATACACACGAGTTAACACAAGTAAAACTATACAACCTTATATGTGAGTTTTCAGAAAATCTTCGTTCATTCAAAACAGGTTTTCATTAACGGTCCCGAATAATGCAGAAATATACAGACTCTCATGTTTTTCTAACTAATTATGCGAAGGATAAGGAACAAACATTAATTAATGTATGGGAAAGGACAGAATTAGTGTATGTGTTAGAATATGTACATTTACGAGTAGATATCTAAAGTTAAATAAATATATATTATTTTTAAATTATTATGATGCATAAAGTATTTTACCTCTACACACACAATTTATCAGATACAAAATAAAATCAATAGGTGATGTTTTTCATCCGTAGTTGCTAATAGTATAGTGCAAAAATAGATACATTTTTTCCATGATAAATACCCCAACCGCGATATTGCATTGGAATATAAACTCGACCAGTTTATAGCTAGTGCATTTTTATTATGATAATGAAATATAATTTGTATATCTAATTACAGGGTTTTATTTGAAGGACGGCCGGTGAAATTATTTTGACTTCCGAGAACTAAATTTTAGAAAATCATTATAAAATACAGATTAGATCTGTCTTATTATACCTATAGTGACTTGCGTGAAGGTTTCTGAATTAAATTATCTCTATTCTTACTTTGAATATGAATAACCCTTAAAAGTACCATGTGTTTTAAACGAATTTTTTTGTATTGCAATTCTGTAATTTTAGCATTCCTCTGGGTACATATCAGCTTGCAGGAATAACCACAATGGTAAATAACTCAGCGCATCAATATTGCCTGAAAAGGTTCTTGCCTTTTTATGTTAATTTGCATTTTTTTTTCACCAATCGCTCATCAAAATTGTCCCTGGGGTGGAATGTGAAAATATCCTGTTCTTCAGGTACTTTAGTATTCATGCTTACAGACTTCAGGTTCAGTATTGTATATAGATAATTTAAACAATAAAACCATTAAAATTCAAGGAATGTTTGGCGAAAGTGGGATTAGTTAATACCCTAGAAGAATTTCTGAGGGACAAACATGCATTTAGTTTCAGGAAGATTTTGTTGCTGATTAAAATATTTGTGAACCAAGTTTTAAAATATTGATAAAACAATCAAACAGCCGAAAAAATGGCTTGCTAACGCTGATCCCTCCACACAAATAGGCCATAAAAATAAGGACAGGCAAGAAAAATAACACACACATGACAGCGTCAGACTCTCCTCTGGGTAATGGATATCACAGTTCTCGACTTTCATATAAGGGCTTCTTTATGAAAGGCTCAGAAAAATAACGATTACATTATGAGATTGCGTTTCCCAATATTTTTAGTTTTCTGTAAAAAAAAAAAAAACTATTGAGAAGGGTTTGTCTGTCCTTCCGCACTTTTTCATTCCGTTCTTTTTCTGTCAGTCCTCAGATCTTAAGAACTATGAGGCTAGAGAGCTGCAGATTGGTGTTGATCATCCTCCCTCCAGTCATCAAATATTTCAAATTACAGCCCTCTAACCTCAGTAGTTTTTATTATATTTAAGGTTAAAGTTAGCCATGATCGTGAGTCTGTCAACGCTGTGGGACAGGCCACCACCGGGCCTTGGCTGAAAGTTTCATGGGCCATAGCTCATACAGCATTATCCGCTGTACAGAATACTCGATTGCTCCGAAGAAACTGAGGCGCATTTTCTACTTGTTCATAATAACTCCACATCAAACATATCCAATGAATTTCCACCAAGTTTCCTCATCATGCCATAAGAGTTAACAAAGAAAAACACTGCTATCCATTTCAGGGAGGGCGAATCATCGTTTTTCTCAAATATCTTTCAAAGTAATTATTTGATCGAAATGGTACTTTGCACAGTGTACAAGACACCTCCCGCTAATTTTTGGCAATATAGTGCATTGTCAAATGGTGTTAGTTAAGGTGTTTACTCTTGATTTACATGGTGTTGCCAAGCATCGCCAAACTATGCATTCAAACGTCCTTTATCCCCATCCCGCCCCTCCCTCTCCCCCTTCCCCTCCTCATCCCTCCCTCAACCCACTTTCCTGGCCTCTCCGCCCCCCACCTTTCCTGTCTATGGGTGACATCAGACGTTCGATTGCCTAGATTAGTCCTGCTGACTCATGCGACTTTGCCTTAAAAGTCAAGAGCAAACGCCTTAACTAACACCATTTGACAATGCACTATATTACCATAAATTAGCGGGAGGTGTCTTGTACACTGTGTCAAAGTACCATTTCGATCAAATAATTACTTTGGAAGACATTTGAGAAAAATGATGATTCGCCCTCACTGAAATGGATAGTAGTAGCTTTAGTAGTATCAAGTTACATGAAGAACGGTAAGATATTACGCTGAAGATTTGAAGGGAAGTGTCGGTGAATCCGGAATTCGGTTTTCAAGTATACTATAATCGTTCACCGACAGTGAGGGAACAATGTTTTAAATACTGTATAACTTAGGCAGAGACAGTCCGGAAGTAATTTTACTGACTGCCTTTTGACTGTCGTCTATATTTCATAGGTCCTAGTTCCGGTGCCCGAATCTTAGTGAAAAAAGTTAACTGTACCTTAGTTTAACCAGACCACTGAGCTGATTAACAGCTCTCCTAGGGCTGACCTGAAGGATTAGATTTATTTTACGTGGCTAAGAACCAATTGGTTACCTAGCAACGGGACCTATAGCTTATTGTGGAATCCGAACCACATTGTAACGAGAAATGAATTTCTATCACCAGAAATAAATTCCTCTAATTCCGGGACCAACAGAGTGCTAGCTGAGAACGGTAACCACCCATCCAATGAGGAACTGAATCTTAGTGAAAATGTGTAATTGCATTTCTATGGTATTTCAATGGGTATCGTCTTTTCTCAACAACCTGTTATCGAAAATGTGCGGTGTTATGCATCGTCGTTATTCACTATTCTTTTTTAGGGTGTTGTCTAGACTGGTCCTTCATATTTGAATCAGACTGAAAATTTCATAACTCCGTCCAAATACGCGAAAATAAACTTAAATTAAATTATAAGAACCATACTTATCAGAAGCTATATTAGCCCTGGGTCGACAGTCTTCTACGCGTATCACCAAATTGGGAGTTTGTTTCTTGCACTTCATTGCTTGTAATCCCGGATGCTTATTTCACACATGAACAAAACTTCATCCTATGATATGTATATATATATATATATATATATATATATATATATATATATATATATATATATATATATATATATATATATATATATATATATATATATATATATATATATATATATATAAATGTGTATGTGCATTTATAACAGAAGGATATATATATATTATATATATATATATATATATATATATATATATATATATATATATATATATATATATATATATATATATATATATATATATATATATATATATATAAATAAATAATCATTTTATTACTGATATTCTCTTTTACCTTTGCATAAGTCTGTTTAAAACTTTCTAATTGCATCAATTTTCTAATCGTGTGACCAAAACGGCAAATATGAAAAACTAAAAAAAAAGGAAAACCAGAGAGGTATTTTATTTTGACCAATTTTTCCCAGCAATCATACAAAAACGAAATCATCACAGGCTACTCTTTCATTGCAATTCCAATTTCATTATCATATTATATAAGCACCAGCTATAAACCGACGTAGTTCGTATTCCATTGCATTACTCGGGTTCAAATGACATCAACAGTGGAAATGTATATGTATGTAAAGTCGATTATCTGCTGGGAGATTCCGTGCAAATGATTTTAATTGCACGGGTGCTGACATTTAATAATGATGTTGAAGTACAATTCTCGTGGTTTAATATGTAAACTAGCAAATGAAAAAGTTAGCGTCAGGGAAGAACTCTTTTCTATTTGCGTGGGGATGAGTTTTGCGTACAACGAGAAAAGGAAAACAGGGACATAGGTGTCACAACAAATAGAAAGAAGAAAAAGTTAAGGACGTGGAGGAATGATCAAAGCGGTTCAGTGTCAAGTTCGCGAATTCAGCAGAGTGAGACCTGTGACTTCAACAGAGTAGGATCCGTGACTTCAATAAATCAGGATACCAACTTCGACAAAGTAGGATCTGTGACTTCAATAAAGCAGGATCTCTGACTTCAATAAAGTGGGACCCGTGACTAGAACAAAATAGGATCCATGACTTCAATAAAGTAGATCTGTGACTTTAAATAAATAGGAGTCCAGACTTCAACAAAGTAGGATCTTTGAATTCAATAAAGTGGGATATGTGGCTTCAATGGAGTGGAATCCGTGACTTCAACATAGTAGGACCTGTGACTTTAATAAAATAATGCCCAGGATCTGTGGCTTCAGTAAAGTAGGATCCGTGAATTCAAGAGTAGAATCCGTGATTTCAATAAATGTAGGATTCGTGACTTTAAAAAAAGTAGGATCCGTGAGTTCAACAATGTAGGATCCGTGAATTCGACAAAGCAGGATCCATGACTTCAGTACTGTAGGATCCGTGACGTCAAAAAAGTAGGATCCGTGACTTCAATTAGTGGAATCCGTGTCTTCAACAAAGTAGGATCCGTGACTTCAATTAGTGGAATCCGTGTCTTCAACAAAGTAGGATCCGTGACTTCAATTATGTGGATTCCGTGACTTCAACAAAGTAGGATCCAAAACTTCAACAAAGTAGGATCCGTTACTTCAGTAAAGTAGGATCCGTTACTTCAGTAAAGTGGGATCCGTGACTTAAAGTAATCCGTTACTTCAATAAAGTAGTATCCGTGACTCCAATAAAGAAGGATCCGTGACTTCAACAAAGTAGGATCCGTGACTTCAATAATGTGGAATCCGTGACTTCAACAAAGTAGGATCCAAAACTTCAACAAAGTAGGATCCAAAACAGTAAAGTAGGATCCGTTACTTCAGTAAAGTAGGATCCGTTACTTCAGTAAAGTAGGATCCGTGACTTCAATAAAGTAGTATCCGTGACTCCAATAAAGAAGGATCCGTGACTTCAATAAAGTAGGATCCGTGGCTTCTGATGACGCGGAGGATTTCGAGAGACACGCCATACACCGTATGCAACCCGGATGAAAATTCCCATTTCCTTGTTGTTTCAAATAACGGAACTGTTTACCTTCTTCTTCACTGAATGTGATCACTCTTTTTTTTACACGGCTTTCTTGCACGATAAACGCTGGAAAGGAAAGGACATGACTAGTGAATGTGTGCCACAAAATTATAGAATGTGTTTTGTGGATCCCGATGTCAATCGAGTGCGATAGGAAATGATTTATGACTTTTAACTTGAAAATCCATTGCTCTCTGCTGATTTAATCACCTGATAGTATCAGGTACTCACGTGACTGTGTGGGTCGAAGCCAGTATAGTGAAGGATAACTTCACCGCAAAATACTCTTTGAGAACCAGGGCTAGCACATGGAGTTCTCTGTTGTCAGGGACAAAGAACTACAAGTTCAATGTAACGCACGCACACACACACACACACACACACACACACACACATATATATATATATATATATATATATATATATATATATATATATATATATATATATATATATATATATATATATATATATATATATATATATATATATATATATATATATATATGTCATATATACAGTATGTCATTACAAAGGAGTGATTTCACAGATGTAGATGTCACAATTAAAGCTCTTGCTTAAGCATAACCTTTCCGTTGTGTTGTCACGGTTAATATTCTCTCATCGTATTCTAATAATTCTTCCAAAAAATTTGACCTCCATTAACTTCAACAATCTTGAAGGTTGAGCGTTGAAACTAGTAACACAACAGGATCATGAACGTGAAATGAACATTCTAAATTACCTCTCATTCCGGTAGAGGCCCTCTGTATCAAAATTGAAAAAGGAAGTATTGTGATCTCACGCCCAAAGAACTGCCACTGAATATGTTGCATTTATTGTTTTTTTTAAGGTGGGGCAAATTGCTTTCTAGTATTAGTGGTTTGATTATTTTAATTATTTGATTTATATATGACAATAGGACCCCGAATCGGAAGAAAAAGTTATAAAGGGAAACATTTTTCGCCTCTGGGCTCCCCTTAATAGAAAAAATAAAATGCTATTTGGTCCCGGAAAGAATAGATTATTTATCTTAAAAAGCTCGTGTTCGTTACTGATATATAAGAGGCATGAATTTTCAGTCGGTTGCCAAAGTTTATAATTACGAATATTTTGATGGCAGAATAGAAATTCTCCCGAAATCCACCTGAAAGTTTGTGAATTCTTCCAGACCCGTAATATCCGTCACAAGGAGTTCTAATATGTGTAGAAGTATTTTGAAATTTTCAAATCGTTACAATTCTCGTTTTATCAGAATTTTGTTCGTGAATTTCGGAGAGAGAGAATAGAAATAGTAACACAACAGGACGCAGATGCAGAGAAGAAAGTTCCAAAGCAGTAACTAGGTATTACTAGCGTCTGCGTTAATCCGCAGCAGAAAAAAAAAGACAGTTTGCTTCAGCTCATTAAAGCATATAACACCACCACCAAAGAAAGAAAAAAAAACATTCGTCAATGAAGATAAAAAGACTCTGCTCAGTATATCGGTGTAATGTTCCTTATCTCTATAGCATCATAAATATTTAAAAATATTTTCTTAAGACACTGATAAATAACAAACTTAATATTGTCGAAAGACCTACTTGCACCGGATGCCTTTCCATTTTCTGTCACTGATGAGGGACGACCTGACAAGCAGTCCAGTAGTGCTTGCGGAAACTTTGAGCCGCTGTGACGAAGTCGCGCTCAGTATCTTAGGAGATTTTCTCAAACGGGCAGCTCTGCAGACGTCACCTTTGTATTCAAAGGCCACACCAGAAACCAGGACATCATGGAGTTTCTCTGTAAATCGGGAGTGTCTTAATATTTTATGAATTCTCAAACGGTTATTGAAATATATATAAGGGTGAGACTTGTGACATTAACGTATTTATCAGTTCTTCTAAATGGAATTATGACAGTTGTCTCATAAAGGTAATCTAACATATAAGTGTTTTTATATTCAGCATTCCATTGAAACAGATATTGACAATATGTGTTGCCAGGGAAATGATTTCGTTAATTCGTGATTTTTTCCCCAGCAAATTCCTATTATAATCTTCCCTGTAGAGGGGTATTGCCATCAATGCACCTCACGCGGTACACTGTAGGCATTAATTTAGGTTCTTTGCCGTCCCCCTTCGGCCCCAAGATGCAATCTCTTTCATTCGCATTACTCTACCTCCGTTTATATTATCTTTCTTCCATCTTGCTTTCCATTCTCTCCTAACAATTGAGTCATAGTGCAACTACGAGGTTTTCCTCTTGTTACACATAATTATAGAGGCCTCGAACACGATGCAATTTCAATTTTACTATTCGTTATTGAATGTAAATTGCCAGCACTCGAATTCATGTAAGCAGAAAATTATGAGTATTTTCACTGTTTTCAAAGGTTAAGAACCCATCCAAGTACTTTGTGAAATATAGTACCTTGAAATCTCAAGAGAATCATTTAACCATTTTTTGCGTGATAGCAAATAAAAATTGTGCCATCTGGAAAGTTAGTAGATACACCATAGCAAACGCTTCAAATTGAACCATTTTTTTTTTTTATTGAATATGAAATCAAGATCACGCAGAGAGAGTTTAAAGAGTAATCTTCTTTTAATGTGTAGCTGTTGATATCGTTTTTACCATTTCTTACTAATAAGTGCACTATCTATATCAAAACGAATTAATGATAAATTATTTGGCAATACTGTATAAATCAGATATTTACGATATTCCATTGTATTGTTCAGCATATGTTGGGTTTTTGGGTTTATTTCTTCTAGGAAAATATATTGTGAATTCCTAATTTCTTTGACGCAGTTTTAATGTGCATTTTAGATAGCTCATGCAACGTTCTTGGTAGGTTTTTTGCCTGTAAAGAAAAAATGTCGTGTGCGACGTAGATTAATGTTGAGAGAATCGTAAACTAAAAACTCCTCAAGTCATCAGCAAAGATTCAGTAAAATGTTGTAATATCATTATTGCTTCCATAAATTACACAGACAGTTAACATCATATTAGGATACCAATTTGTTCGATTAATTTATATACTAAACTGCCGTCATAACAGGTAGAAACTTTCGGTGTTCACCGGAGCCCATTTATATGAACGCAGTTCAACAAGCGTGCATGCAATGCATAGCAAATTAATAAATGAAATGTTTTACATAACAG